>NC_135859.1:21690337-21695337 GCF_031162955.1 Sander vitreus | reverse complement strand
TAGAAGATGCTAATATCTTTGGATTTTTGAACTTTTGATCAGACAAAACAAGCAATTTAAAGATGTCCTTTTAGGCTCTGGCAAGTTGTGATGAAAATAAGAAAATATGACCGGTCGATAATGAAAATAATAGTTAGTTGCAGCATTACAGTTAAGTGATTTTTCTGAACTAATTCATTTAACAGTTCTAGCTGACTGAAATGAACGCTGACTGCCTCTAAATTCTTCAGTATCATGATTGCTTATCAGAGATCCCTTCACACACCTTAGCTGTGCCTACATGCTGATAGGTCACTTCATTTAACCCTTCATATTCACAATCTGATTAGGCAGTTCTGAAGGGTTTATTTTTGCGGTCTAATGTTGATTGTCAAAATATGAATTGACAAAATAATATTACAACTCATGACTTTTTAAAATATTATTTTTTAGAATATCTTAGGCCCTGACGGTTCCCCACTGATAACAAGTCATGCCCCAAAAATATATATAGCTATAGAATTGTTGATAGTATAACAGTGGTAGCCTACTTGTGTCACAGGACAAAAGAAAGGTATGGTAAATGGAGTGATGGTCCACTAAGCTTCCACCCTACTTTAAGTGTCTGATTGCTTGGGTTGTGTTTTGTAGCTTGCCCCACACGCTGATTTACATGCGGATGCTGTAACGTCAGGGGCACGTGGATATCGTTTCGATTGTGAGGAGTTTAAATTAACTCAGCAGCCACAATAGTTAGGGTGATATCTAAAGTATGATAGATTATGCTTCCACGTCAATGGGTCAATAACACGTATACTACAGTGCCATATTAACAGCTTCATATTGCATCATTGCCACGCTCCCATCATGACCTCATCTTATATTGAGCCCCGCCCCCACATGCCTTTGTCACGAGATACAATATAAAGTGTCAAAACAAATAGGATGTAAAAGCCTTTAGTTACTTCCAGGAAATGACTATGCTGCATTGCCTGCCGAGGTAAACAAAAAAGAAAAGAAAAGAAAAAGAAACGACATGATTGCAGTCTGGATGCAGGGTGTCTTTGTCTTGCAAAATAGAAGCATTGTCTTGCCATAAGTCACAAACGAAATGACTCACTTAACGTACGGTAGCAGTGGACATGTACGAGCGATATGATTCATGAGCTTTTGATGTTAACGAGCAGAAAAAACAAACTGCATCGTAAGGAAATGTCTGCTAACATCGAAGTGCCAGCTAACGTTAGTGTTAGCTTAATAATCCTGTAATAATCGTTACCAAGAGGGCGTTGTACCTCGTTACATTAAACACGCTGAAAAACATTAAACACGGTTAATGTCGACTTTCATTTTCTTACCGTTTGATGACAGGAGACAAAATACAATTCGAGTGAGTGCGTCCAGACGTCTTTTGGTTTCTTCGGCGTTTCTTCGCTAGTCTACAGTCACAGCGCTATCTCCTGAAACTACCTTCCAACAAGGCAAAAATTGCGTCATCACGTAAAAGCGGATATGAGTACGTGGACTTCTTGGGTGATTCTGGGAAGTGTAGTACCTACCATGTACTGTACTCATGAATGATTGCCCTGCTTTCTGCATACACAAGTGGGTGCAGCAGGAAAATACATTAAATACATGAAGATTATCCTTAATTACATTATCACTAGTATGTGTATTACATGTATGATGTAAAATAGCAAAATATTGTATAAACAATGCTTTGCTTGTGAAGCCAGTGAATGCACCCTTAGAGTATTTAAAAAGAAACCTAAAAAAAATATAATATACCAATATATATTTAATAAAAAAATAAAAAAAACAATACCCCACTAATGTGTCTTGGGTGCTGTATTGTAGCTTGCCTCACACTCTCATACAAGAGTCAGTATTGTATTAGGTTATGTTATTTTGCTGTAGAACACAACAAAAAAGCTAGATACTGTGCAAAGAACAATTGCTCAAAAATGTCAGTGAATGCACCTTTAGTGTTGAAATGATAAAACATATACAAAAGCATAATATGCTTTAAAAAATGTTTAATAAAAAAAAGAATGCATCTAAATTTTAAATTTATTTTAATCAACACATAAGCATGAATATGGCATCAGATTATTAAAAAAACGAATAACTGAAACTCGTACCGAAAGTGTCTGAGCTAAAACTGAAAAAAAAATGTATTTTGCCACATGAACAACTAATAACTTGATGGTTGGTAATGGTATGTTGGTATTTGTAGTTTAATTAAGGTAATTCAGGTCAATCAGCAGGGACATCTCATAGAGATATATCACATAAGATCATCATGTCATCACAAACATTAAGGATTATAAAACCAGTCTGGCTGATTTCATAACATGATAGAAAACTAAGGCATCAAAGAAAAGTGTAATTAAACATGAAAGACACCATGTTTCACCAATTTATCACCTCAGCTTAATGTTTGGGTTTCTAACTCTTTTATTTAAGATTTATGCTACATTGATTTCTCATAGGGTTTATTGGTGTTCCAGCACAATTGAGCATAGAATAGGCTATAAATATCTGGCCTACGTGACCAAAATAAAAAGTTGTGTATGCCATCTAATCATCATTATGTTAACTTAAATAAATTGTATTTCATAACATTTTCAAATCTCATGAGTATTACAGGTCCCTGGCCCTGTCAAAAAAGGGAGAAAACAATGATTCACTGCCAGCAATCTTCTCACAGAGAATAATAATATTAGTTACTAGAAGAAAGATACTAAAGTAAGAAATCCCAGATTTTAGGAGCTGACTGGGGTTATATACCATGATTTCAATTTAAACTGCTGGCCTGAAAAGCATTTACTTGTAATTAAATCCATGCAATCTCATCCCAGACTATAAAGTCAATTAATTTCCAGAGCGTAGCAGAGCATTATGTCACAGAATCACACAGAGTTTAGATGTATGCCTTAAACTACGGTACACTTTTAGCCGTTCCTTTTTACTCTTTGTAGTTGGTCTGACCACCTTTTTGACCGCCGGCATGCTCTCAACAGCCCGTTGCTTGTGAGCACGATGTAGCAGGATCCTATAGACCCCCGTGATGGAGCTCCTGCAGTCTTTCCCCTGGTTGTTGAGGATGTGTTCTAAAGTGATTCCTAGTGTCTCCAGTGCCGCATTTACCTCCATCTCTTCCTCCTCAAGTTCAGATGGATCAGTCTCTGCTAGGTACGATGGGTCTAGTTTAAAGGGCTCCATGGCATGTGGGAAGTCCACAGGGAGCAGCCACTCACAGCCCATCATCTGCTCCACTGTACAACGCTCAGATGGTATGGGTTGCAGGATTCCCCTGATCAGCCTCTGGCATGCCTCTGGCACCCACGAGGGCAGGATATAGGCCCCCTCCAGGATGCATCGCTTTAGTTTGGCCACAGTGTCTGCCCTGAACGGCATGGTGCATGTCACCATAAAAAACAGCATCACCCCCAGGGCCCAGATGTCTACAAAGACGCCGACATAGTGCTCATCTCGAAAGAGCTCAGGCGCTGCGTAAGGCGGAGAGCCACAGAATGTGTTAAGTGTCTCACTGCGGCGGCTCAGTGTGCTAAAGCCAAAGTCCCCCACCTTGACACAAGAGCTGCTGGTGTAGAATACGTTTTCTGCCTTCAGGTCACGGTGGATGATGTTGTTTTCATGCTGTGGCAGAACAAGAAGAAACTGCATTATGTAAGGGCCATCTACTTTCACGTCAAGTGTGATGTGGAAATTTGAAGCCTCCAATGCACATACACTGAGAATTGACTTTTCAGTGAGGAAGCAGACATATTGTGTCCAGCAGTTCAACTTTTGAAATGAACAATATTTGCATTTTCATAGATCACGAGAGAAGCCCTTTTATACTATCATCACACTGTCCGTCATACAGAAATATTCTAGGGATCAAAAGAATATTTAGTTGAATCTACCATCACACATCATGTGATGCATCAAGACGAGCAGTGGGTAAGCAGTCTGTACTAACAGAAATTGTCAAATGAGATTAATTAGGTTAGAAGATTAGATTAATTTGTAATGACCCCATGGTTAAAACCAGGTCATTGAAGCAGCAGAGAATAGGCTACTAAACATTTCATAACCAACATGTAGCAGACAGTATAGGTCATCTTAAAGGGCAACTACCGTTTTTTTTCAACCTGTTTTTCCTATGTTTTTACGTCTAAGTGACTGACTGAAATTGAAACAAGCTACAATCTAAGTTATGGGGCAATTGTCCAGCTTGTATTTACCTTCACAAAAGTGCTCGTTTTGCCACTGACAGGCTCAGATTAGTATTCTAAGTGTCTGACAACATTATGGAAAGGATTTCTAAGGAGGTCGACCTTAATAATAATAATCAGTAATTTTAGCATCGTAAAATACAATTCAATCAAAGTCGAAAGAAACAAAATAAAACTATGAAAAGCCGTTTTGAGTCGTTTTTCCACTTTTCCAACCATCAAACACATAGTTTACCGATTTACATGTGAAAATATGTTGGCTCTATACACGCTAAAGAGTATTGCTTTTTTAAATGGAGTCTGGTGGGTTTAGCGCTAGCGACTTCTGAGCTGTTTCTGGTTAAACAGAAAGGTCTCAAAGAGGTTTTAAAGGTCTATCTCTGAAGGGATTCTTTCCATAATGTTGTCAGACACTTAGAATACTAATCTAAGCTGTCAGTGGCAAAACGAGCACTTTTGTGGAGGTAAATACAAGCTGGACAACTGTCCTATTAACTTACATTGTAGCTTGTTTCGCTGCTGACGACTGCAGCGATCTTGCTTAATACTGGACTAATGTCAAAGATTGTTGTTCCCGTCAGTCACTTAGACACAAAAACATAGAGAAATAGGGGGTTGAAAAAAACAGTAGTTACCCCTTAATGGTCAATTTTGTAGTTATTTGTCAATTAACAGTGCTGGAAAGATTGTGGCTGACCCCTCCCACCCCGGCCACAAACTCTTTGAGACACTCCCCTCTGGCAGGAGGCTGAGGTCCATCAGGACCAAAACTTCACA
>NC_135859.1:21621567-21689833 GCF_031162955.1 Sander vitreus | reverse complement strand
AGGGATACAGAGTGCCGAGTTAGCTACATTGTCCTGGAATCAAATTAAATTAACCACATTTTTAAAAATGTGTTGAGAAGAAAACAGTGCAAATTTCAAGACGTACCCAATTTTAGAGCCAATTAAGATCAAAATACTTTACGTATATCAAATTCAAACAACTGGTACCTTTACTGTATTCTGTTAAATGATTCATAAAGAGAAGTTAAATAGACCTCAAGTAACTGAATACAGAAAAGTTCTTAAGAGGCAAAATGGTGTTGAGCTATCTAATTGTGCATCTGTATGCATTATTCAGGCTGGTATTAGGCTCCCTTTCAGCTGTGACATACCTTTCAATAGGAGCATTCAAAATGCATCACAGCTCATATTGTTTTTAGCGGACTAAATGATACCACTTACAGAGAGAGAGAGAGAGAGAGCTATACACATATTCTCCTCCCTCTCTTCAGCCTTTGATGAGGCATGCAGCAATTTTAGTCGTCGCTAAGGAAACTGGAGATCTCTAATCAATCCATCTGTTCAAGGGCAGCAGCCAGTCTGTCTCTTTGTGGCTGAATCAGCCCCCTGGCAAGGCAAACATCACCTTTTTAGTGAATTGCTACATAAGGACACACTTGTTAGTGTTGCAGTCCATTGATAGAAACAGCTCATCAGCCAAATTATCACTTAAATCTAATTAAAAGCCAGAGCGAATGTGAAGATGTCAATCTTTAAAGATGGATGTGCAATTTTAAACTGTGTAGTATAATTGCCACTCTCTAATAGAGGTTTTCCTGTACTTGAGTGCAGGTGTTTTAACAATTGCGTTTCACTGATGTCTCATAATTTCTTACCTTTAGTGAGGGCATGAATTCCTAGCTTGACATGGGAGAAATTTCCGCAGCCAATCTCTCCTCGAATTTTGTAGAAGCCGATTCTTCTGCCCAATGTTAGCTCACGGACCACCCTGTGACCAGATTACATAACAGAAGATGTAACACTAAATATTCGCTATGATATTCTACAGTGTAGCCTCCATAATAAAGAAGTTCATCATCTGGTGAGTCAAAAAAGCTAATAGAACTACAACACATTGTGATTATAAAATAACTTACAGCCACAAAGGACCTATAAAAGGAGGGGGTTACTGCTTCATCTCTTGACTACCTACCTTTCATCCTGGCACATATCCAGGTTCAGCCTTTCCAGTGGAGTGAGGCGGCGGATGGTGGCTCCCTCATCGTCTGTGTTGATGTCTGAGCTGTCCTGGCGGCTCCAGCGGGTGTACCTTTGGCCACCAGTGACCACAGCTGTGCCTCTAACTGAACCTCCGACAGAGTCTCCATTAGAATCCCCGGTCTCTGCCCCAGAAACTGAGATGCTCCCACCGGTGCCTGCTACCCCCGGCCCCCTAGAGCCTGCTGTCCCAGCCCCAGCTTCAGCCCCTTCTGGGCTGCTCTCAAAGGGGCGGACAGCAGTCATCCTGCAAGGGACGCCCAGGGTTGTGTGGGCTTAGCTCATGGCTGGGGGTGGTGGAGGACTGGATGCCCAATTAAAAATAATATATATTATTTTTGTGGCTCATTGCACAATGATTGATGTTCCTACATTATGCAAGTGCCTTTTCAAATCTACCCCTTTAATATGGGTGGGATAGAAAAAGAAAAATGTGACTCTGTGGATGTATTGTTTACTGCAACTGCGAATCAATAAAAAAATATAAAAAATAAAATTAAAAAAATCGACCCCTTTAAACTAAAACTACTAAAACTAAAACTTTAGGAACATATTTGGTGCTGCTTCTATTTATCTGCATTGCAAGGTATCATACATTTATTTTAAGACCACAGCAATATATGTTCTATTTTTCTTGTGTAATCATATCAGATTAACAATACATGGATTTGCAAAAGTTAAATAGCTAGCAGCAATACAAAAATAATAATTGTTATACTATCATAGATCCAAAGTAAAAGTTGATTTAGAGCAAATTCAAATGGGACAAAAATCTTGACTTACCTTCAGACGTGTGATGCATTTAGAAGGTAAATTCTTTCAGTGTCCATGCTGAAATCGCATAGCTATTTAGACAACTGAGTCATTAACCAAATGTTTTGAATGTGTTTTCCTGTATTTCAACAAAATGGCACAGAACAGAAATAATTATTTCTATGGTACAGAACCTCCAGTCAGTGGACCCAAGCACATGCTGCATCCAGAATTTCCCAAATCTGCTGCAGCTGCAAATAATGGAATATCAGTTTATCATCTGAAGCTTGATGAAGTTGTAGTCTTGTTGCATTCCAAGAATGCCCAGTAGTTGAAACCTTAGTTTTCCTTATGTGAAGCTGTCAAAGAAAAGGTGATGAGGCTGGAGATCACATCGACCATGCATTCCCTCTCACTGTTGCCTCTTGCTGAATAGGTCTGCGGAGCTTTAATGGGCTCTTTTGAGTCTCCAGGGTATAAATAGGCCACAGGTTGAGGAGGAGGGAAAAGGAGCTGGATGGGGGGGTTGGAGGAAAGAGGTCGAACAGATGATAGTGTCAGGGTGCAGCCATGGGGCGTTTAATGAGACAACCTGGAATGAAGCACAAGAGAGATACAAAAAAATTAATCTTATTTATTTTAACTTTGGTAACCCATTTCCTTTTTAATGCCTAGTTATTGTGTTGTAATCCATTTTCTTTTCATAGTTTATTACCTACTAGTACCTTTGTCACAATATTTATCATTTGGCAATTTTGTAGATTTTTTTTATGGGTCAAGAATCTTTGCAAAACCATGGAATACATGTTTTTTAACCCTCCATGTGCAAGTTTGTGTGCACATGTCAACACAAGCGTGCCATGTGTATTGTAATTAGGGCTGGGTAAATCGCAAAAAAATTTTCAATACCGACACCGTGAATTCAATACTGGTTCCTGAACGACTTTTTTCGATACCAATTTTATAAAAATAAATTACAACATTGCGGTACAAATCTCTGTTTTCAGCTCCTTTACACGTATGTGACGCACACTGTAGTCAAGCCTCTCGAAATACAACAACACACACACACGTGAGCCCTATCTTTGTGCGAAATCAATGTGCGTAACATATTGTGTTTCTCCTGCATGCGTCTACTACCTGTAACGTTAGACAGCCAATCGCAAGCCTTATTAGATCTTGGTACATGCATGCTGCATGCTTATTGGCTCACTGACGCTGATGAGATTTACTCCTTAGGTATTGAAATTTGGTGTTGAATGACAAGGCATTTTTCGATCTTTGATACTATGGAGGTAATTTGGTCGCTGCCTTAAAGTATTGAAGTTCGGTACCCAGTTCTAATAGTAACGCTTACTTAATTTAGTGCTTGAGTCCTGCTCCAAGAGCGATGAAGGCTTAGGTTGTCATGAGAGTCGCAATAAACAAATCAGAGATCCTCATCGCTTTCTACCATCAAGAAGATACTTACAACCCGAATAACTTATTCCATTTCTAATGGAGAGTAGGCATGATGACTGTCACTCCCTCATGTGTGTGGTACAATACGTAGCCTACATGTATTAGTTTCTAAATAGGTGATGATTGCATGCTGCTCAGAAAAGAAAGCTCTAACAATGTCCTATGAGAGGAAAATGTTAAGATGAACCCTGATTTTGCAGACATATATATATATTTTCTATAATACCAAGTGACAACTCAAAAAATCCAAAAGTAAATAAAAAGTGATGATGTACTTTCAACCAGCCAAAGAGAAAAGTAAGAGTAATAGAAAAGCCACAGTGAATGGCATGTATACAAACAATATACTTCACCTGAACTACGGTCTACAGCCTTCCCAGTATTCAATCTGCCAAGTGTTGCCACAGTAACAGTTTGAACTCATGTGGCAAATGAGCTGTCTAATGTTGCATTAAAGGATAATATTGGCAATCTTCAATATTTTTTTCTTTTTATCAACAAAACCCATTAAAAGCTCAAAACCAAGAATGAACTGATCCAACAACAAGCCTTTGTTGCTGTAGCCTGATAAAGATCCCCCCCCCCATTGTTGTCTAAAACCCCGTAGCACTGGCTGTAAGTGTTTTCCATTATGATGAACATGGCTGCTGTAATTAATTTTGATTCCGTCCCACATGAACACTCCTGGTGCCGTATACTCGCTAGCACACCAAATATGTTATTATCCGTGGCTGAAAATAGTCTCCAATAAATGCACTAATTACTCCCCTTTAATTTTTGATAAAACATACAGTGCACCAGCTGTATTCTATCTAATTAAATTATATCTCAACTAGGAATTAATGGGCTTGGTGGTGAGTGTGACTGTCAGGATAGGGAAGTTGGAAAAGTCAGATACAGACTAACACGTTTTGATCACATTTGTTGATAAGGAGTAATAGAATAACTAACAGGGCGTCCAGTTTTAAATAAATTGAGTTGTTTTCAGAAGAAGACATTGTCATGACATAACATGGTGTGTATAAGGCAGGAATAGAAATGGTTACTTAGTGTAACATGGTGCTTTGGAAGGTGTTCTCTCCGTTTTTATATTAAGATGAATGAATCTATATTAAAGCCTCACTAGGAAATCAAAGCAGTTCTCCTTTGTGAGGCCTACAGTCTCCCAGCCTTCAAACACCTTCCTACCATCGCGCCATGAATATCTAAGCATTGATCTCGGGCAGCCTAAAAGGACTTACTAAGAGAGGAGAGGCCTTCACTTTACAGCACAAAGCAGCAAGCCCTGAATACCAGCCTTTTATATATGTAAATAAAAAGACTAAAAGGACAACCATGCATGAAATAAACATCAATGAGAGCAGAGCAATAGGAGTTTTGGGACAAAATCACCATCAGGGAATTATATTTTTTCAATTGTAGATTAATATTTACTTATTAGTTTATTTACTGAATAAGTATTAATATGTCTTGGAATATAGCTAGTATCTCAAACTGTTTCACATCTTTTTTTTCCATCCAAAATATCTACTAGTATCTATTAATCTTAATATATACTGTATATTCCTTAAATCTCTAACAGAGAGTGAGACACACTCTGCCATATAGAGTACAGCCATTTTAAATAACTAACTAGATCTACTGATAATTACTTTAAGTGGAGAATATCTACCCACAGAGGATCCATAGACGACTAATAGTAACCCAGATTGCTTTGTGCTTTGCTTTCACCGGATAAAAGAACTATCTGGTTGCTTGGTGATGGACACTGACCGAGCGTGTTTATTTGTCTTTTATTTATGCTGAGGATTAGGCGTTTAACTGGCACTGAGTGCCAAGAAAGAGAAGATGCAGTGCCATGTTAACAGTTATACAGTGCTGCATTTAGCCTCAGGCCTAGTTCACAAGTCACGGTTATTTAAAAAAAGTGTTTGTTTTCCAAAAGTATCCCCTCCACACATGCACTGTTTAGAAAACTCTCCGTCCACATGAAAACGCAAAAAAACACAATTGAAGCGCTGTCAAGAGCACACCATGCCAACAGGTGGCGATATAACCTGAGCAAAAAAGAAAAAGAAGATGTTGGCCAATCAGAAGCCTGAAAAAAGCTGTTACCTGAAGACTAGCCACCAACTAGAAGTCCAACGTTCTTGTCTAAGACCGACGCAGTGTTGGATTATGTAGCAGACTTAGCAGTGTCATTCTGATGCTTCTGTTACACAATACAATGGAATAGTAACTGTACATTATGTGTAAACGTAATGTATGTAACGTATGTAAAAAGTCATGCTAGCAAGCCTGTTACCAGTACTATTACGGCCATGTCTGCCATTGCAAGAAATGTTGTCTCATATGTGGCGCCTCACAAAAGGAGATAACGGGGCATACTCTGACGTTACAAGCCAAAAACTCTGTTTTCCCTGTCTACACAACAGTTTCTAAAAGTCTTCACCCTGGCCGGAGTTTTCCAAAAGCTCCGTTCAGTGACCTAAAATGCTGTTTGTGTGTGGACGAAAGGCCAAAACGCATAGAAAAAGATCAAATTAAAATAAAAAATACCCATGTACGTGTAGACTAGGCTTCAGAGTACCCGTGTTAATTATGTGCGCGAGCAGGCTGATGGATTCATACATAGGGCCTACACCAACAACACACACACAAAGACAGAGCACCAGTGGAAGAATTAGAAACTTCATCATACAGTACGTCAAGAAAAATTACCAAAGATGAACTGGTTACAGCTTCATAAGGGGGATACTCTGGGGTATACCCAATGCACGCTGAAAAGATTATATATCTCATTTGGCTTGGGAACGCTTTGAGATCCCACAAGGAGGAGCTGGAAAACATTGCTGGGGAGAGGGACCTTGCTAATATTAGCCTGCTGCTACCGTGATCTGGCCATGGCTTAGCGGCGGAAAATGGATAGATGTATCTAGTCTTCCCACCTTTGCTGCTTCAAGTTTGAATTACAGACAGATGTACCATTCAAAAACCATATAAAAGAGGTTTACTCCTCGTCGCAGCGGGCCCGAGTTCGACTCCGACCTGCGGCCCTTTGCTGCATGTCTTTCCCCATCTCTCTCCCCTTTCATGTCTTCAGCTGTCCTGTCAAATAAAGGCCTAAAAATGCCCAAAAAATAATCTTTAAAAAAAACTCACTCAATTAATACAGTACAATGAGTCTGCAGTGCAAACAGCCAGCCCTTCATAAGCAAATACTATCAGCTTTGCAAAGTGCGGGTCCCTACTCACCAGACAGTCAATCATTTGTCTAAGGATCCCTAAAGAGAAGGAGTAGCGTTTGCCTAGTGTACTCTGCTGCTGACCACAATGTACCATCAGCAGCCACACTGACACTCCAACAATGGAAAACACAAGAGCCCATCCACAGCAGCTGTGCATCAAGAAGTAGACATCTCTTTCATGCCTGTCTGTGCCTATAGTTAGACAAGGTAAAAGCACAGAGGTTTCTCACATCACAAGCTATGAAACATCCATCTGTACAGTTTGTCCTCTCTGCTTTGTCTCTTATAAAAAAAAAAAAAAAAAAAACTTACTTTGCCTTCCATTCACCTTAAGTCCATTCCCTCACTCCACCTGTGCTTGTATCACATTCTCTCTTTTTTACTGCCGTTATGCATTCAGGCACAAAGACGCACACACATTCAAACACCCTTTGCACAAGCATGTAAATGCATACACACAAGTGTGCTCACACAGAGCGAGCGAGCCCTCTCCACACAAAGCTCCCAGGTGTTAATTGAGACGCACAGCTGAGAAGACTAAAAAGCTCACCAGTGAAAGAGCTGCGACAATGAAGACCACAGGTCCTAGGAACAGGGAGGCAGGCCTCTCTGGAATCATGGGGCAAATATTTCCACATTTCCAAAAAACAGATTGACCTCTAAATTCCTTCCCGCTGACACACCACACACACCTGTTCAAAGTGAAGTCCAAACCAAAGTGCCTCAAGCTTCGATGGATGCACTAAAACTACAGCACTTGGCTTATACCTGGCTTTGCAAATGGTCAACTGAACTGAATGAGGAGGACACTATGCAACTCGTTTCACTATTGTTTTTATTCAAATACTGTTTTACTTTTTTATCTTTTTATGTAGCATGACTCACTACTGTAGTAGTGAAAAAATGTACAGTACACACCGTTATTCCCTGCGCCTGACAATGCAGAATCTGCACCATACTATACTGCTCCTAGTACATCTTGGAGAGAGAGCGAGAGAGCTAGAGATGTCTCTGAGGCCTTAACAAAGTTACCATGACACTGTATGCAGGGAGCACAACAACATACAGTAATAGTGTAGACACTGTAAATTCTGGTGGTTCAAATCTAAATTTGGTCGACTACTTCTTCCTGCTTTAAAGAGCCTTCCGAGTTCCGTTTTTATTCACTGTCAGCACTTCAAAGAGGTTTGCATCAGAGAAAGAACACACAAAGCACAATGTTTCATGTGCTCTGACTGATTGACCATCAAACGAATAAAAAAATAAAAAAACATTTTCATTCAGGCGACAGGAAACCGACCCCAAAAAGTGCTATTTTTCCTTCAAAAATATGGAAATATATTCAGTTTCTAATCCAGGTACACTGAGTGAAAAACATTATTTTTTATAATACAATACGTTCAATATTACCTGCATAACTTTGAAGTAAGCTAAAAGATACATGGCATGTAGCCTAGTTAAAAAAGAATGCATTCTGGAGCATTCTAAAGGCTCAGTTTGATAAGACGTAATGTTATTGTGACATCCAAATCTAGCTGCTGAGTCATTCGAATGTCTCCTCTCTCTTTGCAATCAGCAATCAAACACAGAAAGCATATCATGCAAATAAATCAGTCAATGTGTATAACTAAACAGTTGTAGATTTCTTTCATTATAGCCATAGACAAGTATTGGAATAATTTGACAAAGTATTTTTTTTATTCTGTAAATCTTTGCTTTGTTTGTGTTGAACAAACTACTGTACTCCTAAAAGACAAGCATGCTATCCCATCAGTCAAACTACCCTTAACGGAACACAAACTGAGTTATGACGGATAGCCTACTGCAATAAGACAGATAAAACCCCATTAGAGTGCAAAAGGTGCTAAAAGAGCTAAACTCAGTGAGTCATGGTGGTTCCCCAAAGTTGATTGCGCGTGTGCGTAACTGCCAGGTGATGCACTGTGATCCTTTTCACAAGTGATGCATTGAATTTCACAACAAAACAATCATTGCAAAATGTGACAAATATAATTGAAAAATCATCACGAGATTATGAAAAATAAATAATTCTCGCTTCATATGAAGAGCTCTACCTTCAGAGATTATTTTTCACGATACTGCTCAGTCGCCATATTTTGAATGTGTCGGTGATGTGTTAGTTAAATTATTCTTTTGCGAAAACTTTTCAAACACAAACCTGCTTTCGAGTAAATAAACCTCGCAGCGCATTGATTAAGTGGTTTGTCTATCGGTGTTCAATGACAGTCAACAGTTAACACCTCGTCGCCGCAGGCTATGAGCCGGCGCATTTCTCTCAATGATCCTACGAGCACAAAAACACCAGAGATGTTACATTTGTAAATCAGTCTTACCATGTATATCGTTCAAGGGGCCCGTAGCGACAAGCTTTACAGAACTCACTGCAAAATCATCTTTCTCCGGTGCCCAGTGACACTGGTTCTGCAGCAGAGCTCTGCTACCCGGTTCAGTCTGTTGTGAAGGAAATCCGTTTGCTTGGCAGGTGAAACGACCAATCGGTGCGGGCTGGGGAGTCCTCGTGCATCTGTTATCCAATCAGAAGCAAGAATTACAACTCGAGCCGCAAGATCAGTTCAGTTCAGTACCACAGGAGCTGTCCAGAGCAGGAGGCGGCTGGACTCACATAGGTAACCTAACCTGCATGGTCACCTGGCAGGCTATTAGCACAGCAGCGGTTCAGGTTCAAGGAGGGGTCAGGGGACCAGGAGAAGGCCTTAACAGAAAGAGTCGTCAATGTCTCAAGCTCACTATTCTCGTGTGTGTCCGTTTCTTTTAATATATACATATGGGTTGCCCCTGATTGACTAAAACGTCGAGTCGAGGTCTACTTTCGAGCCTTCACCGGGTCTTCCTCTTCGGATGGAGCTTGCTCAGCTGTCATGGATATAATTTACAGCCTATAGCTTTTTTGTCAGACTAGTTTTTCAAGATCAAGAATAAAAGTTCACTTTGAACTGATTAAATTTGGTTCATAATGTACATTTCTGAAATGCAGATTCTTGACAATCACAAACATTTCAAGGTTGTGACTATATGCATATATGCTGTACACATTGCAGACAGGACTATCTAGCCAGCTGGCAGGCCTATAATGTAGAGAACTGTAGTTTGACTGCTTTGGTGAGTAGGATACTTCTTTAAATGTTTGGTTTATGAGCATTGGTCTGCATTACCCCAACTTCCTCAAAACATATATACATAGTTTTTTTTTTATCCACTTGGGGGCAGTGGAAACAAGCTGCTGTAGACAAAACACAATCAGCCACTTTATGAAGTGATAAGGGCAAAAGCAAGGGCTAAGAAAAACAGTTGTCCATGTGTTTACACATCTGGCAGATATGGAGCAGGTTTAAGGAAGAAGATAAAAACTAATCCTGAAGGCATAATCATTTTAAGAGCATTTCTAAATGTATATATACCCTCTCCAAGTTGATTTTAAGATAATCAAGATCTCAGTAGATGCATGCAAGACTTGTAGTCCATTCTGGAAACCAATTTTATTCCATACGAGTTCCTACAAAAACACCAAAAGTCAATATGAAAATAAGCTTGAACAAAACTGTAGCATTAGCACTGAAGAACATCAGCTCCATACATACGCTTCTTGAGCGGCCACAAGAACATTTCATTCATTGTCAAATTGTCTTGGCAAGTGACCCAAACTAAAAGAACATATACATTTGAGGTAAAATAAGGACACAGGAAAAACACACATGAAAATAGAGTAATCGACAATACATGATATGATGGCAAACGGCATTAAAATAAATACAGGATCATTAGCAGGAAATGATCTCTCTCTGTAACTCTGTCCATAACGCAGAGTTCAAAGAGTAAGAGGTGGTGGAAATCGAGTCATTCAATGTAATGGCAGACAGCAGGACATATTTTGAGGGGACATGCTGTATCCCACATGCAGTGTTCTTTATGGAAAATAAGTCAGCTACAGGATACTGCAGCCGTTCAGGACTGAAGGAATGTCCTGCAGGTCCTTTAAGACAGTCCTTTTGATATTCTCATACAACCACTGCTTGTACTGCCTCCTCAACACTCACCATTTCACCCTCCATCTCTACTTCCACCTGAGAGTTCACCACCTGCTGCCCATCAACTTCAGTCGTGGTCACATGCACCACCTGGATCTGCACCCCGGCCCGCTTTAATCGCTCCACGTCCTCCTCACACATCTCCGCCACGCCTCCATCCTCCACCACAACTGTTGCAGTCTCCTCCATCTCCATCACATCCACAGGCTCCACTGTGACGTGTTCCACCTGGATTCCATCATCCAGCAGGACAGTTTCGCCTCCTTCTATGCTCTGCGTTGCGATGGCGAGTGCGGCAGAGTCGGTGATGACCAGTTCTTCAGATGACTTGTTGTCCTCAATGGAATGGACGTCTTTTAGGTGGGCCTTTAGTTCTTTTGGGTGGGTGAACCACATGTCACACATGGTGCAGTGGTTGGGCTTGACGCCTGTGTGGCTCACAAGATGGTCTTTGAACTGGTCCCAGCTGTTGAATACACTGCTGCAGACCTGATGGAGGAGAAAATAATAGGTCACATGGGAAGCATGGGGTCTATAAAACTTCAGAAAACAGTGACAAATGCCCATCTCAATATCCTGGACCCCAAGGTTAGGTCATCAATTATGTACCTAATGTATCTATTCTATTTACTAATGTACTAATGACCAAATAAAAGCAACATATTCTTTGGAGAATTTGAAACCAACCAATCAATTTTTACTTGAAAAAATGTCTACAACAGATAATCAATTATTAAGTAGTTGCCCATTAATTTTCAATCTATCAAATAATCAAATCCTTGCAGCTCCACCCCATTCCTTTGTTTACTTGTAAACATTAATGGAAAGCTGTGATGCAAACTAGACTTTTAAAAATCCATTATTCACATGTCAAGCATATCTTGCATATAGGGGATCAAGTTTACCAATACCCTGTATTGCAGATATTTAATTTCACATGGCTTACATTAGGAAGAAACACTTTACTGAGACATTCATTTCTCAAGGTAAGCCCCACAATCTAAACTGTATGACAATTCATAAATACATTCTTAGTACATTACTCAATGCATCTGTCCACCCCGGAAAGTCTGGGCATTATGTTTGCATGAAGTGAATAAATACATTTACATAATGTGGAGAAAAAAAAAGAAGGTAAAATCATTTTTCTACTGTAGACACTGCACTGGCAGGGGAGCGCTTGATGGCCTTGATTCTGGACAAACTGTACCTGGCATTCATAGAGTTTCTTGCGTCCTTTCTTGGCTCCGGCCCCATTCTGACAGGCTGCCATATGGCACTTCAGTGTGCTGTTCCTTGCAAAATGCTCATGGCAATCTGGACACTCGTACGGTTTTTCACCTACAGATAACGGTAAGCAGGTATTTTCAATGCTAGATGCATAAGTCAACGATACGTTACTATGACTGTACTAAATTAAGTAATTTGCAAAAACAAAACCAGCTTTATTTTTCATTCTCACCAGTGTGCTTCCGCAAGTGCTCCTTAAAGTGGCCGAAGTGGTCAAAGTGCTTTTTACAGTATTCACAAACATGCACTTTCTTCTGGGGTTTCTGGTTTCGAGACAGCTCTTCTGCATCAAAATGAAACGTGCTAATGTGCTGCTTCAAGGCTCCCTCCCGGGTGTAGGCTTTCCCGCAGTGGTTGCACACGTGGGGTTTGTCAAGCATGCCCAGGTGTGTTTTCAAGTGTTGTTTGAGGTGGTAGTACAACTTGAAGCTACGGTCACACTTGTTGCAGCGGAACATGTTGTCCACTTGGGAAATCTGGACCTCTACGACCTCAACATTTTCCAGCACCTTGGAGGCAGTCACCGTTTCCTCCTGATACACCACCTCCTGCCACGCACAAACACAGGCAACGCAGGGTTGATCCTTTTACATCCATAACTCTTACTGTAAATACACAGTTTACCAATTAATAAACCAAAAACAACAACATGAAACTTGGCTTAAAAAGGAAGGTCTGTACAAATACAAGTCAATAAACCTCTTCTATTCCTCCCTTTCTAATGACCTGTAGCGTGGGTTCCCCTTGCTGATACTTGCTGGTTATGTCAGCAAGAAGAGCCAAAGCAGAGTCATCTGATGCCGCCTGAGCATTCTTTGCTGCATCCACCACCTCCTCCAGTCCAGACTCCTCCACCTTGATGGGCCCTTCCCCTATCACCTCAATCTCCACCTAGAGAACATTAAAAACATTCAGTCCTACCAAGTAATGCATGGACAAAGTCATCTGTGTGCACTTCATACAATAAGTAGAATGAATCTGAATGTCCACTGCTTTTCAAGGAACTAATATCTCTATGAGTGTGACCATTATGAACATACTGACCTGATCCCCATCCACTGAAGGTAGAGTTTCTGTAATCACATTAGATGTCTCAGCAATCTTCCTCTTTTTGCCTCTGCTCTTTGCTGTCAGTGAGGGATTCTCATTCATCCTACAGGAGAAGACAAGCTCTTGTTAAGAGGTAACAATGTTTAGATGGAGTCCTGAGGCAAATTCCTTTCTAGCTTTCTAAAACATTTCGCCACTAAATGTGTACATGACATAATTTAAATATGCATAGTGACACAATTTAAGCTTCATCAGCTGTGATAGGTGCAGGTCAACTGAGCGTAAAGGCCCTGACAGACCAAGGCGACCGACGGCCGTCGGTCCAAGTTGGGCCCTAGTTTGTGCGGTGTGTCCCGCACCGTTGCCACAAGATGTCGTCTGCATTTTTTGGCCGCTGCCGCTCACCGGAGCGTAAGGGTTGAAAAGGGTACTGAGGAAAGCAAACAAACGACTGTGAGAGCGCAGATAAAGCTCCTTTCATTTTTCATCTCATCTGATCAATCCAATTCACATAAGAGCTGTCAAAACTCACCAAAACTGACGTTTGAATGTTCCTTCTAAAAAAAACACATAGGTTTGGACGATTGGAATAACTATTTTTGCACATTATGTCCATAACATTGCAAATATACAACAAGATATAAATACTTTGTATAAATACTTAAAAATAAATACTACTACTTATATTTTAAGAATAACAGGTCGTTTAAATGATCTCTACATACATACACATTACAAAATAAACTAATGTAATAAACTAATATCCTATACCGTGAAATTTAATATTAAAGACCGTAATAGACCTCCCTCTCTCTGCACCGCTAAACAATTAGCCCCGCTAAACGTTTGTATCCGGCTTCCCCTTATGAATGACAAATAGATCACCGCCGCCTGCTGGTATGGAGAGTCATTTCCTCTCACGCAGGAGCAGAATGTACGTGGTATTTGGCCGCCAGCTGTAGTCTGCGCGGTGTGTTCCGGTGCTAATTTTTGGCCAAGACACAGGCGGTCTGGGTCTTCGTCGCCACTAGCTCCTGCCGTCGGCTTGGTGTGTCAGGGCCTTAGGACTTACTTATTGTTGAGCGCCTTAATGGCTTCCTGCATCTGGAGGTATTCCGCAGCCTTCCAGACATCATGAGCCTCTTCTTCTCCAACTATCACTAGCGTTGCTGTGTAAGTGAACTCCATCAGCTGGCTAAAGGCTGCATTACTCACTCCTGTCAGAGTAAGAAGAGAGAAGCCGTGGTGAGTAAAAGCTTTTTTACGTATGACAGTAACAAACACAGGAAAACATATTTGTAGCTCAAAATTCTCAGCTGGAGATATTTGGAACATCACAGTGATTTCAAAATGTATCCAGGAATTGCCTCTCTATTAGATGCGGTTAACAGACCGTTTGGGTAATAACCTTACTTTTTTTTTTTTAATAAACTTGCAAATAAGAGGTTTAGAGATGTGCTTTATTTCCTATAACTGAAGAGCTGTCAGGCTACTTTTTATTCCCAAAAATTTAATTATAACACAGAATACCTTCTATCTCCACCAGCGGCTCTTGGGTAAAATCCTGGAAGAACTTGTGGAAAAACTGACTGCATGCTGCCAACACTGCTTTATGGGCTCTGAACTGGTGTCCTACAAGAGACATGGACATAAGAGGCATTGCTTAGATAGTTCTACTAAGACATCATAAAGATGACATAACATATCAGAATGGGCTTTATTGCCAAGTATGTTTTTTAACACATACAAGGAATTTGTTTTGGTGTTGTTGGTGCACGTCACACATTCTCTAGATGGAATATTAAACAATATAAGTATAGGTACACAGTATGTATTAAATTAAAAATAAAGAATAAATAAAGATATAAGTAAAAAATAAAGAGCATTACAGCAGAGAGAGAACAGTGGCATGAAGAGCCAGGGGTGGAGTGTCAGGGTGGTTTCCGGGCCTTGTTAATAAGGCTAGTGGTGGAGGGGAAAAAGCTGTTCATATGACGTGAGGTTTTGGTCCTGATGGACCTCAGCGTCCTGCCAGAGGGGAGTGGCTCAAAGAGTATGCCTACTTACCATCAACAATCAAGGTAATGTCGGTGAACTGGTCCAGCTGTCGTTGTTCATTAAGTTTGTCCATCATGACTTTGTAATGCGCTGGGTACTCATTGCATCCTTCCACCTCCACCTCAGCCGCCATTATTGACCTTATCCTTCTCTGTACAGAATGGAGGAAGATGGACATACAATTCTTAAATTTAGTTTGAGAAAAGTAACAGCTATCAGCTGAATCGAGCACGCACGCACACACAATTACATAATTGTCCATTTTTGTACATAATCATTGTTTCTTTGTTTAACCGCAATTAATTGCTAACATTAGGTAAGGTCTTAAGGCGTATGATTGGTCATTGTTGATTTTGTTAAGATGTGCAAATTGTAATGATTACACACACATATACATATATATATATATATACACACACACACAGATATAAATAATGATAAGGGGGATACAGTTAAAAAATGTTTTATGATAGTAAAGAGGCGTTGTTTACTTCAGCTCTAGGTGTATGCCTCATAATGTCAGTATGATTGAGCTGGATTCCTGGTTACAGTTTTCTTTACATTACATGTCATTTAGCTTTTTTATCCAAAGTGACTTACAATTGCTATATATGTCAGAGTTTGCACGCCTCTGGAGCAACTAGGGGTTAAGTGTCTTGCTCAGGGACACATTGGTTGATGTATCGCAGTGGTAATCGAACCCAGGGGCCTGTAGCACAAAACCAGGATAAGGGATTAAGCCGGGATATTCAAGTTATCCTGGATGAATTTAGCTTTGACTTGGTTGCACAAAAGCAGGTTGAATTAAACCCAGCCAAGTAACCATGGAGATGTATTCTTTGCAGCTAGCCTGCTCCAGAGCAGGCTAACAGCCATGCTAAGATTAATCCTGGAGTCTCATGTGTTAAATCAGCTGCCGCTCTGATCCAAAATAAACGTGTTTAACAGTTATTCTGTTGTCTTCTGAATGTGTTCTGCTTTATTTTTATTAACATGCATTACTTGTCACTATTGCGGCCACAAATTTGATGTAAATCCTACTACTGCAGTTCTTTACATGGTAAGAAATGGTTGCACTGGCACCGGAGACACCGTGAAATTTGAAAGTTTGAAATCAAGCCTAGTCCTTAGGGTAAATTTCCCAAGGAACAGTAATTCCCTCTGCTCACTTTTAAGGCAAAGTAGGCTAAATAATAAAACATTTTATTTATATAGTGCTTTACAGGCTACTCAAAGACACTTTACAGTAAAACCATCACATTTAGCACATAAAAACAGATACAGCAATACAACCAACACATAAAACAAGCATATTAAAAGCAATTAAAACACAGTCTACAACTTTGTAAAAATGTGGAGTGACTAGTAAGTAGATCTTTTTAAATCCTTACGCATTCAGTCAGTCCGCTATTGTCTGATGGGCTTTTTTTCTCTGTCTGATAACAACAACCGTATTTCCCTTTTTGCATATTATATGTTTCACCTCCTCGTAGTTTTCCATTAAAAGCTGCTGCTCAGCGGGTTAAAGATATGCCGCACGCGTCTTCTCCATTTCTGCATCAGTAAATCTGTGATCGATACCGTGGTCTATTTAAGAAAGCCGTGTGTGTGAACGTGCACTTATCCCAGCTATCTACACCTGGCTTGACATAGCTTCACCTTCTCATCCTGGCTCGGCAAACGTGCAACCGATTAAGCCGCGATGAGCGGACCACACTAAGTCAAGCTGCGCTTTTTCAGTTATCCTGGATTTCTTCGTTCTACTTTTGTGCAACAGGCCCCAGGTCTCCCACACCAAAGGCATGTGTCATATCCACTGCGCCATCACCACCACTGTTTTGAGGCAATGTTAGAGACAAAATACACAGTTTTGAGGATTATGTACACTCAAAACAACTTACTAAAAACAGCAAAAAGATAACCAAACCTAGTTTTGAATACATACTTGCAGTCATTAAGTAACTTACCACGTTCACATCATTAAATAACTGCATCTCAAAATGTTGACCACTACATCACTGAATTTGTCGTTTTAGTGCACAGCTGGCAGACCAGCATCAAAACAACGGAGGAAGACTGTAATTCAGTTGTATTAAGTTAAAGGAAGTTATCTGAGGCTGAAGGCTGAAAAGGGATTTACAGGGCAACAACATTGCACAGAACCAACAGGACGAGGAAGTAAAGTTGAGGGCCCATGATAACGACATAAATAACGGGCCTAATTAAACGTTACACTTGCCAGAAACTCCGAAGTGAAAGTGTAACGTTACACAAAAACATTCTGCTAAAGTTTAAGAGTGTGCTCTGGCGTGCCACACGGGGAGGCGTTCATGTTATTCAACCAATGACCCCACACATGATTTTTCATTTTGCTAACGTTAAAAGCTTTGCTAGTCCAGCTCCATGTTAGCTTAACGTTAACCAGCAAACATACAATCCTGCCTCCAACAGAAGAACAAAGTATTTTTACATACCCGAGACATATAACCAACGCCGAACTTACCAGGACTAGATATACCAATGCAATCTTTTCGGAAGTGGAACATGAAGGAAATAAACATGGTACAACCCCAGAGTGTCGCATGTAACGTTAACGGGCCTCCTAGCACGCTCGCCATTTCGCGTTTGACAATCAACATTACGTCATCAAACCGCGCATTAAAATACACTTTTCCCAGATATATTTCCTAATTATAACCGCTGAGGGTCAAAATACACGTTACAAACCATCGGTTTACATACCTCAAGTTTGGTTACGCTGCTTCAGAAAGTTGTTTTTCGGTAATATTTCCTTCGACGCATGTAGTGCTGTTCTACTCTCGTTGCTCCAAAAAGGGCGGTCGTTCAACCCTCGGGCCTCGGATTCCCAGAAACCCTTGCCAAGTCAAGGACGCCAAGGAGCGTTGCTTAGTGACAGTGGTGACGACAGTTTAGATCTTTTTCTTATCAAAGGCTTTGTTCTTATCAACAACAAAACAACTACTATGAACCAGGCAAACTAATAATTACCAAAACGGATAACAGTAAATTCAGATTTACAGTTTTTTTTTCGATTGCTAAAAGACAGTGGACTTTAACTACAGTGAGTCTGCATTACCAACAGTCAACTAAACAGTTCACATTACCTGCAAAACTCATTCCAAGCAACACAACTCTTAAGGACAATTCCGGCGCAAAACGAACCTTTGTGTTAATAACAGATTATAAAGACAGTCGCGTTCTCGTATACAGGCGGCCGCCGTCTTGGGAGCTACTGTCTTTATAATCTATCTTTTTAATAAACTGTCTGTACACTTACAAAGTTCTCAATGCTTCGGTTAAAATTTAGGGACCCTCATTATGCTACCGTTGAAGTGTGGTGATATTTTGAGCTTTTTTAGTGGTATAAATAGCGATTTGTTTTTACTTTCCCTGTGCCCCGAATACTAGCATTGTAAGCTAATCAGCGGTCCGCGCTAGCTTGTTTCAAACTACAAAAAAACATTAAATTAGCATGAAAACATGTCCCAGAGAACAATCGAGTGGGTACACATCTGTTATTAACTCCTAGGTTCGTTTTGAGACAACACACACAGTCACTCAGAACACACTGAGTAAAAACACTAGCATCAAACACCAATACAGAAATTACAAACTTTTAATCTTTACAGTTTGAATAATTGACTTCACACTAATCAATAGTTTCTTTAAAGGTCCCATGGCATGAAAATTTCACTTTATGAGGTTTTTTAACATTAATATGAGTTCCCCTAGCCTGCCCATGGTCCCCCAGTGGCTAGAAATGGCGATAGGTATAAACCGAGCCCTGGGTATCCTGCTCTGCCTTTCAGAAAATGAAAGCTCAGATGGGCCGATCTGGAATCTCCCCCTTATGACCTCCCCTTTCTCTGCTTTGCCTACCCAGATAATAGAGCTCAACAGTCCCGCCCACAGCGGGTTCCGGAAGTAAAAATACAATGCAATTTCTCCATTGACATTTGCAGTATAAGCCATAAAATCGTAACCGTCGATGGTAGACTTAAACCCAGCTTGCGTACATGACTAAGCGATTGTATATGCTCATATAGACGCCAAAAATCATGGGGCACTAACCTTGTTTAGAGATAAATGTCTTTTATTCGCGATGTCTTGGATAAGTACTTCATTACCCACAATCCTGAACAATCCCACAGTGATGACTCTGATTGGTGGAACTCATGCTGGTGAGGAGGGGGGGTGTCAGTACCCGATCTCTGCTGCCTGCACGATCCGTCACGAGGATTTATGACACTGCACGAATCACGATCTGTGTGTCACGCTTCTGACGTTAGCCTCTGCTGGGAAGCTAACGTTAGTTCAGCTAACAGCTAATTCGGCTAACCGCTAGCTGACAGCTTGATTCAGTCTAAAATAACTCAAATTAACTCAAACTTAACACTGGGTAAAGCTGTCTATAGCTGACGTAACAGCCGTTATATATGTTAACGGTTATTTTCAGGTTTCAGGTTTATTTTGAGTTTTAAATTTATTACATTCTGTCTCAGCTAGCGGTTAGCCAAATTAGCTGTTAGCTAAACTAACGTTAGCTTCCTTTGTTCAGTGGTGCGCGGTGATTTATGGGATGAGTAGTTCCTTCGCTCTGAGATGACGACAGGTACACAGTCTTGTACCTTTGACTTTTTGGGGATTTTCTGTTCGTTTTTTTACTCAAAATGATACGTTGTATGCGTATGAGTCACGTCCCATCTGGTTAGCCTAAGGCATGGTCTAAAACTCTTTATATACGGATTTTCCCAGACGTCAATAGGAGAAATGAATGGGAAATTTACTTCGGGAACCCAAGGTCTCTCAGAGGAGGGGCAGGACTGTTGAGCTCTATTTTGCCCGCCCATGAGAAAGAGAGAGACATCATGGCTTGCAAACGAGCGAAGCATGGCATTTGGTCAATGCCACACCCCCACCCTCCACCTTGCCCCGCCTCTCTCCTCCTCAATAGCATTTAAAGCTACAGACACAGAAATGGCACATACTAAGGAAAGCTCATTGTGGGACTAGCTCTAGTGGCTGTAATTCTGCACCAAGGCTGAATTTTGGGAAAGAGACTTCAGATACAGTATTAGGGACCACCTATGCCTATATAAAAGCATCCAAAAAGCAGCATGTCATAGGAACTTTAAAGAAAAGAGTGAAATTCTTTCACGTGAACATTTTTATTTTTGTCATACCAGTTTTTGTATGTAAACAAGAGAGAATGAAAATCAGCAGTTTGCTTCAATATATATATATCATTTTATTTTGTCTGTAGTAATTTATGTAATGACTGGGGGGAAAAAAGTTAAAAACTAAAGGTACGTAATAACAAAGAACATTGGATGTCCTGGCTTGCCATGCACCTGCATCATCCATAAATACAAATGAATGTGATGTTTCCATTGCTTCCACCTCCATTACTTTCTGAAAAACAGTAAGTCCACAGTTTTACTAGTAAATGTAGTGTTTTTCACATTTTTCATGTATATGTAACCTCAGACATCTTACCTGGACATGTTGGTATCTATTTCCATTAAATTAAATTACATTTTATTTATAGAATCAAATCATAACAAGAGTTATCTCGAGACACTTTACAGATAGAGTAGGTCTAGACCAGTGGTTCCCAACCTGGGGTCCGGGGACCCCTCATGGGGGCGGCAAAGATCACAGGGTTGAGGTAAAAAAAAAATATTTGCACATGTTAAACAAATTATGATAATACACTAGAATATATAATGTATACAAAAGTCTGTATAAAAAATATATATTTTTGTTCTCGCTTAAAATTGTAGGCAGGCTACTTAGTAGGCCAAACCTCCGGGACCTCTTAACCTGTGGCCCTTGCTGTCATCAGGTCAGATGCTAGCTGCTATTTTTCCTGCCGCCACGGCATCACTATTTTATGAACGAAACATAGCGGAGAAACGTAAAAGTGCTGATAACTCCTCTGTATCAAAAAAGAAAGTAAGGCTCTATCTCGAGAGTTACCTCAACTTCGGTTACGGAGAGGGGGCTCAGGGTTTCTTAGACATAAGCAGGGGGGGCCGCCAAAGGAAAAAAGGTTGGGAACCACTGGTCTAGACCACACTCTATAATTTACAAAGACCCAACAATTCCAGTAATTCCCACTAAGCAAGCATTTACAGTAGTGAAACAGTGGCGAGGAAAAACTCCCATTTAGGCAGAAACCTTAAGTGGTTAGGGAGAAACCTCGGACAGACCCAGGCTCTTGGTGGGCAGTTGTCTGCCGGTGCTGATTGGGGGTACAATGAACAGTGGCAATTATAGTCACAATAAAGATAATGGAACTATGACTAGAAATAGTAGTTGTTGTAGTAGTTCATGGCGTAGCAAGGCACTGCAGGGCGTAGCAGGGTGAAGCAGGGCATAGCATGACATAGCAGGGCACTGCAGGGCGTAGCTGGATATAGCAGGGCGTAGCAGGGCACTGCACGGCATAGCAGGGCATAGTAGAGTGTAGCAGGGCATAGCAGGGTGTAGCAGGACCACTGTGACAGCTGCAACCATGATTTAGGTGCCACCCTAATCCAGGGAAAACTGTGGGGCGAGAAAACATAAGGGCTGCTCTTTTACCCGTTTACTGTTTCTCTCGAACAGTATACTGTATAATTGATTGATTCTTATTTGGTGTTTCTTTATTTAAAAAAATAATCTTTCTGAGCTTTCCCTATATAATGTACACTATGTGCTCACAAACAAGTCTTTTACTTGAAATTGCAATCAGCAGTGTTTGAAATGCACCAGACTGAAATCCATTCTGTTTTGAATGTGTGGTTAACAGTTTTGACAGCAGGATGTTAGCATTTGAACACAGTGCTGTGAATCCACAGTGTAGTGCATAAGTGTGTAGAGTTTTGAAAACTGTGTTCAAGCAATTAAAAATTAACTAGAGTTTGGTTCACATGAACTGCTGCTGTGCAGACTGTAGTTAGAGTTTTGCACATGTAGCTCCAGTTGTGCCCACTGTCGTTTAGCAATCGAAAAAATACTGTAATATACATTACATTATCTATTTATTTAATAGTAATAAGAATGGCAATGCATCCTTCCTATCAAAATAACCCTCAACATTTCCATAATGTGCCCTGTGAATGCAGAACAATTACATTCACTTCAAATAATGTATAATGTAGTGTTGGCCTATATAAAACCACAGTTTATGTAGGCTTATCCCTGTTAGTGGTAAGCATTGGTGGTATCGAGATATGTACCTAAACAAAGCGACCAACATCAGACTATTAAAATACAAGATAGATATTATTTTAAAAAAAAAGGGTCCTGCATTCAAATATGACTTAGGAAGAGGCATTCATTTTAAGCTACTTAAAGTAGGGCCTATCATAACTGAGTTTGCTTTCGGTACTCAATACATGTCTCGGCATGCATAACTTTATATAAGGTTAAAATCAGGGGACATCAGATAATACAGAATTATTAATATTAATCCCAATATGTTTGTGCCAAAGTAAAACAAATTAAAAGTTGAAAAACATATACATTTAGAATAAAGGGAGGTGCAAAGTACAAATGATGATGAAATAATGAATGAATGTTTACAGTGTTGCAAATTATAGACAGTTGGAGTGAACTGTACAAACTGTACATAATGGTGCGTGTTTTTATCATATGTTACAAATTACAAGCACAGACATAGTATGAAAGGGAAAACATGTATGAACTGTATGACAGGGTGCACCATACAGGTAGACGATGTGATATAATAAGAAAAGGAGTTACAGTAACATTAGCAGTTTGAGTGGGAGGCATATACTGTAGCATGGTGCATGATTGTAATTCTTGTCAGTTGCACCAAACTGAGAAGACAACACCCAAGTGTAAAATATCTCTAAGAATTTTTTATGCTGACAGGTTTCTAAAATATTACCCAACCTGTTTTTTTGTGTTTTAGTGTAGTTTAGTGTTATCAATATATACTATTATCAATTCATATCTCTTGAACTGATATGCAATGTTATATGCAGATCAGTGTGCCCTGATAAAGAGCATTTGTCATAGTGCCAGACACTGTAAATGAGTAACACTGGGTCATAGAAAACTAGACTGGCAGGTAAAAGGTCATTCTCTGCTGTATCAGCTGACGTATGAGCTCAATGCAACGGATCAGGTGGTGTTTTTGGACACTGATCTCTCGCTTGTGTATTCCGGCAGCAAAGTGCATTCGAAAATGTTAAAGCATGCCACCAAGTAAACTAACTTTGCTACAGTTAGTGTCTCAAGTGTTCCTGGCAGAACTCCAGAAATCAGCACAAGTAGCAGGAGCTTTGTGTGTTCCAAATGTCTTTACTACTAACCTAAATATTTAATTATTAAAACTTAAAGTGGTAAATATTGTAGAGTTATACACGGGGAGCAGGAAGACCTATGCTACTTGGAAACCCAAGCCAACAACACTACATACAAAATACACCCTAAAAATCACCATGGAGAAGAAGAAACACTTCTCTAACATGATTATAACAACAAGCTGCAAATATATAACTTATTGCAGGGCGATTGTTTAAGATTGTCTATTGTGCAGGTGTTTCTTTTATTGTGTCCATCCCCTGTCAGATAGTTATTTCTATTCACACTGTGTTGAAATGTATTTTATTGTTTGTTAAAACACAATGTCACTAACATTTGCTGTTCTAAACTTGCTTTGAACTGAATAATTAACAGTGCTCTTATTGTCTCAAACTGCATGGCCCATATCTGCAGACAGACAATCTAACCTGCCTGATTGGATTTTGAGGGCGTTTACAGCCTTAAAGTCCGTTTCTTTTTTAATAAACTGTAGATGTCACATAGATTACTGTCCCTTTAATGCAGTGTTATGCAATAATTGCTTCATGACCTAACTCAGGGTACAAGTTAAACAAGAATTACACTGATAATAACTGGAATAATTTGGTAATGTGCCTGAAGCTATAAATTAGCTTCAGCAGCTAATGGATTTTATAGATTTTTTGTGATGAAGCTATTGTCTTTTGTGGTTCTTCGTTCCTCCTAAATATCTGCAATATGATCTTCATCATTTCATTTTCTAAGTTCCTCTTTTCTAATTAATTGGGTTTTTTTTGGCCTGCCCTTAACTATACATAACGTGTTCACTTGATGTCCCATGTTCAGTACTTTACAATACCCTGTTAATATTTTCCTACTTTTACTGTCCATGTGTATCTCCAGGAATGCTTACATCGTGTCACTTGTTCATATTGTCCTGCTGTGTTTTTTGTGGACTCTGCAGAGACATGCTGGAAACTGACCAGAGTCCCATCCTCTGTCCTTTTTCACTTCCCCTCTCTGCGCTGACAGTGAAAAACAGAATTGCACAATGTTCTACCATGTTATTGTAGACTCATAATACACCTCAATCATAAAGCCTGCTTAACACAATGTAATAGCATAAGGCCTACATTTGTTTTACAAAGCAAATGCATGCACTATCTCCAGGGCTGACATACAAAGTATTTTAACCGGCCAGAGGCAAGTCTTTCTTCTCACACTATTCTCCTGAAGGAATTTGTCAAACTGCCAGTTGCTACGAAACTTTCATTAAAAGTGTTTGTATCCTGTCAACAACGGTATTGCATGCACTGTGACTTTTTTAACTTAAAAAAGTGTAGGCATCAGCATACAGCCACAGCTCGGGTTGAACTTTGTCCTACCTCCAGATAGAAAAACAACAGGCAGAGTATAAACGGGGGGAGCAGTGGAGGAAGAGACTTGTTTTTGTTCAAGGAGTTCCAACAACGCAGAGCTGAGCACAGAGAACGAAACTTTTTAACCAAAGGGTAAGTGACAGAATTCATTACACTGCATCAAGTTACTTAAAATGCCACAAATACCCAGAAAGCAAAATGTATTTATTGGTGTTTCCTTTAACACCTACAGTAAATAGATAAATACTGAGACACAGGACCTAAGGGTATTGCACAATACCTTTCATTGTGTATGCTGCATATCAATGTACCATTTTCTATATGAAGTAACCTTGTCATTACATTGGCATCACATACATAACCTTGGCATGTGGTAATACATTGCAGACAGACATTTTAAACTTATGCTTTCAACACTCAAGCATGCATCTTATTCAACTGCATGCTGTTTCTTAGTAATTACTGTGTATCCACAAGCTTACATTCGTATAGAAACAACATGAGCACAGATTTGGGAATCTTAAATAAACTGCTTTGCTTACTCTTCTAGTTGCACAGTCTCCCTTCTATAGCTTTATTCAGTCAGTTTGGGAGGATCCCTATTTGAAGAATGTAAAAATGATAACCCTTCTCTGACCTTTTGTACAATCCTATCACTTTTCTCTGCTGAGTTTGACCAATCTCTGATGTTCTCCCCTTCCCTTTTTGTCCTCTTTCACCCCTTCCCCAACTTCTCCATCCCCCCACCACTCCCTTCTGTCGCTTTGCTCAGCAGGTTGGAGTAGTGAGGAGGCACCACAGGGATGTGGGCGTGCCTTAGCCTACTCATCACTCTCTGCCTGCTCCATGGGGGCGGTGCAGAGAGTGACGGGGGTGGACCTCACTGTCAGCCGCCTCCAGCCTGGAAGATAGGGGAGGTGGAGCCTATGAATGGGGCGATGGGCCAGGTGACGGTGCTGGCCCTTTTCCAGGCCAGCTGATTGTTCTGCTTGGTGCAGGCTTCCAGGTATGTGCTCATCGTGTGTTAGCCTATGTCCACCTTGAGATCTTGTTATGCACTTCTGCCTTTCAAGAAAAAACATGACTTTACATTGCATCGCCACAGAAGCCCAAAACTCTATGGCAAAGCATGGCATTCATACTGCTTTGTTAGTCAGGAAATGTTACAGTAATGGTATTAGATATTATTAAACTCAGATTTCCCTTGTTTGAGCAGAATGGATGACCTGCGCCAGAAGCTGGAGGGTCAGGGTCTGAAGGATGTGGTCTACATGGTTGTTAACCAGCAGACAGAGCAAGCACGGCGCCTGCACACCATGCTGGCACAGAGACTGTCAGAGAACATCACACTCTACAAACAGGACGAGCAACAGCCTGATGTCTGGAAGACACTGAGCGGACAGAAAGATGACTTTCTCATTTATGACAGGTTTGTTATCTGTAGTGGACAGTTCATTCATATTTTGCAAGGAAATCAAAAGCAAATCATTTTTCTTTTTTCTGATCCTCATAATTTTTTTATCAATTTGCCATCAGGTGTGGCCGTCTCACCCACCACATTTCTCTTCCATACTCCATCATTGGACAAGGCCATGTTGAGGGTGCGATCAAAGACACCTACTGCAAACGCATATGTGGGGACTGCACTCATGAGGTATAGACCACACATAACTGCAACAATATGTATTAAATTAAACATGCTTAAGTCCTCACATAGTATGTTGGTAACACATTTAATCAAAGATACGCTCTAATACACTGACATCTATTTTGGCTCTGTTGTCATTTCTCCTCTCCTAATTTTTCCACAGAGCACTGAGACACCAGAAGAGTGCACGGGGAAAGCAGATGCACAGCCTGACGCACATGCTACCCCAGCTGTAAAGGAAGACACTGGGCATGGTCACGGTCATGGTCATGGTCACGGGCATGGTCACCACCACGGTCATCACCATGGGGTTAATCATGGTGTTCACACCCGTGGCCATGATCACAACCATGGTCATCACCATGGAAGCCATGATGGCGCTGGCCAGCAAGGTGTTGTGCAACATAATTTTGATGTAGGCCAGATGCAGATGTCACAGGAGGCCCATCAGGTCCCTTTGAGGTCCTGAGTAAATGAGGCTAGGTGAAAGTCAAAGTACAGCTGACAGTGGAGAGCAGGCTCTGACAATGCAGCCTCTCCTAAAGCCAGCTGATGCTGACACTGACGCAGGCTGTTTGGCGATGCAGGGAGTGAGCAACTGGTCGGTCTGTGACACTGTGATGAGGCGCTGCCCGCCTCCTGACAGTGACACGGGCCGAGAGGCGATACAGCCATTAATGTTGTGGAGACCTGACAGTGACGCTCGCCTCCTGCTGCCTGACAGCAGCCTCAGCCAGCCCAATGAGCCTGACCCCAAGGTGTGAGCTGAGGATGAGAGCAGCTGTAAGCTGGCTCTGATATCAGCCTCATATTAATACCAGAAACATCGGGACCAAGCGCTCTTTTTACCAACAAGTATTACCCTGGGAGAGGGCAGGGCAGTCCCTGACAGCAGGCATATGAGATAGATGAACATGAGTCCGAGATCACACTGATAAAGATTAAATAAAGTAGATAAACACATCAAGCAAAACATGCATTGGCGGCTTGTTAACTTGTAACATTTGGCAACAGGTATGCAAATAATTTGACTAAGCCTTAAACAATATATGACTTGTTTCACCTGTCTCCGCTTGTCTATCAGTGGGTTACTCTCGTCCTTTCTCACAAGTGTAGTTGTCATGTTTACAAATGACCTCCTCCATTTTGCTCTCTCCATCCTTTATGAAACCAGGCGCAGAAACTACGCTCTAGTGGCGTCTGTATGAAGTCAGGCAGAAGAGAGAGGAGAGGGTAGTTTAGGAACATGATAAATACTTTAAACATCTCGAAGTTCAGTATCCAAGGATATTTGAGGGAACAGAAAAAAAATAAGATAGATTCTTTAGACAGGGAGTTAGATAATTACCTGAAAGCAAAATTTTAGGGGAAACATTTTAAAGCAAATCCAGTTTATCCCAGTGATGTGTTTGTCTATAGCGCATGCTATTGATCATTGTTCTTGATTACATGTAATGGCTAGCCTGGGAAAACCCTGACGAACTTCCGGCAAATTTGAAATTTGCTCTGCAAGTTACAACTGAGAAGGGTCTGGTGTCAACCAGGCTATGTAACGTAATGTAATGTTTTTTTTTTACTTAAGTCTACAAGCTTAAACATATGGCAGGAGTATATTTTACCACATTTCAAATGTTGAATACCATGTTCCTGTATGTTTTCTTTGCATTTTCTGGATTTGCTTTGTAGGTTGCAAATTACACACATTTATACAAGGCTTGCTTAAAAAAATTCATGACTCTATTGTTTAGAAAAGGGCAGAGGGGAAATGAAAGTGGAGCAATGAATGATGGTTGGAATACACTCAGTACTTAATGAAGGTTTCTGCGGGAAGATAACAATCACCTTGAAAATCTGATGCTTGTACAGAGAACTGTATTATGTTAAGGCTGTCAAACATGGAAACTGAGAGTTGAATAAAGATGGTTGAGTTACTTTTTCAGTTTGTGTGTGTTCTTGGTAAAGTTGGAACATAAAAGTTGACCATGACTGCATACTGACTTACAAATTTGCTGTGTACGAAGAATTGCTGGGTCTGGGGCAGGGGAGAGGGACTCTTGGTGGTATTTGGCAACTATCCTGCACGTGCCTGGGAAGTTGGATGCGTGTTACTTCAACAAAGAAGATGGGGTTATATTACCCACAATACTTGCACATTTATGATCTTCATTAAAAGTCTGTAGCATGCATTAAAGTCCAGTAATACACATATAGTAAGCCTTTATGCCCATTATGCTGTTAATAAACAGTTTTAACTAAAATATATTTTGGAGATTTAGGTAAAGAAAGGGTGCTATTAAGCTGTTCTGCCTAATATTTGTCAGTAGATGGCGATGAAGATCTACACTATAAACCACTACAACACTCTCATCAGCTGGTGAGTTTACTGATGAACTTGTTACGGTGGCCCTGAAGTGCAAATCACAACAGGAAATAGAAAAACGCAACAGCAAATCATAAAACACAACGGCAAATAGGAAAACAGAACGGCAAATATGAAAACACAACAGCAAATATGAAAACACGACAGCAAATATGAAAACACGACAGCAAATCGGAAAACACAACAGCAAATATGAAAACACGACAGCAAATATGAAAACACGACAGCAAATAGCAAACAAAACGGCATTAACTTCTATCGGAAAAGGTAGGGCCTATCTAGCAGAGGACGGAGCCTCCTGATTGGACAGACAGACTGTCTCTCTGTTAAAAGTAGGCGCTTTTCCGTGTTTTTCACCTCTCCTTCCTGTTAAAAGAAAGACAGTCCGTCTGTCCAATCAGGAGGGTCCGTCCTCTGCTAGATAGGCCCTACCTTTTCTGGTAGAAGTTAATGCTGTCGTGTTTTCCTATTTGCTGTCGTGTTTTCCTATTTTCTGTCGTGTTTTCGGATTTGCTGTCATGTTTTCATATTTGCTGTCGTGTTTTCCTATTTGCTGTCGTGTTTTCCGATTTGCTGTCGTGTTTTCATATTTGCTGTCGTGTTTTCCTATTTGCTGTCGTGTTTTCCGATTTGCTGTCATGTTTTCATATTTGCTGTCATGTTTTCATATTTGCTGTCGTGTTTTCATATTTGCTGTCGTGTTTTCCGATTTGCTGTCGTGTTTTCCTATTTGCTGTCGTGTTTTCCGATTTGCTGTCGTGTTTTCAGATTTGCTGTCGTGTTTTCCTATTTGCTGTCGTGTTTTCCGATTTGCTGTCGTGTTTTCCGATTTGCTGTCGTGTTTTCCTATTTGCTGTCGTGTTTTCCGATTTGCTGTCATGTTTTCATATTTGCTGTCGTGTTTTCATATTTGCTGTTGTGTTTCCATATTTGCTGTCGTGTTTTCATATTTGCCATCATGTTTTCCTATTTGCCGGTGTGTTTTATGATTTGTTGAAGTGTTTTCATATTTGCTGTCGTGTTTTCCTATTTTGCTGTCGTGTTTTCGTATTTGCTGTCGTGTTTTCCTATTTGCCGTTGTGTTTTATGATTTGCTGTTGCGTTTTTCTATTTGCTGTTGTGATTTGCACTTCAGGGCCACTGTAACTTGTCCTCCTTGCTGGCCTCATAGGCTTACCAGTTATTTGACAGCTCCACCTACTTTTAACAGAGTGCCTCTTCATTAACTAAAGTGGCTTTTCCATTCTGATGAATTACTCTTGCATGTTCAAGGATCATGCATATTAGCCCTCTTTCTATAGTGTCCTATGTCCACATGTACCAACACATGCAATTTCAATTCCAGTGGTTCTAACTAACTATTCTGATTTTGCATGCACATGAGAAAACGCGTATGCCACATGTCGAGTGCCAGCTTGAAATGTTTGCAAGAGTAGTCTACAGGGGAATGTTTTCACTTAAAGGTCCTATGACATGCTGCTTTTTGGATGTTTTTATATAGGCCTTAGTGGTCCCCTAATACTGTATCTGAAGTCTCTTTCCCGAAATTCAGCCTTGGTGCAGAATTACAGCCACTAGAGCCAGTCCCACAATGAGCTTTCCTTAGGATGTGCTATTTCTGTGTCTGTAGCTTTAAATGCTATTGAGGAGGAAAGAGGGGGGGGCAAGGTGGAGGGTGGGGGTGTGGCATTGACCAACTGCCATGCTTCATTTGTTTGCAAGCCATGATGTCTCTCTCTTTCTCATGGGCGGGCCAAATTCTCTGGGCAGGCAAAGCAGAGAAAGGGGAGGTAATTTTCCTCCTAATGATGTCATAAATGGAAGATTCCAGATTGGCCCATCTAAGCTTTCATTTCCTCAAAGGCAGAGCAGGATACCCAGGGCTCTGTTTACACCTATCGCCATTTCTAGCCACTGGGGGACCATTGGCAGGCTAGGGGAACTCATATTAATGTTAAAAAACCTCATTAAATGAAATGTTCATGCCGTGGGACCTTTAAGTGTAACTAATTTAAAATGCACAATGAAAACAAAACAAAAACAAAAAAATCTGTTTGGTCAGTTGTGATTTTACATACAGTATTTTGGTTTGTGACATATATGCATACACATATTGTTGATTAATGATACACTTGTTAAATCTTTTTTGTATTGATAATATTGATGATAGACTGCAACGATAGAAAATAAAATAGAAAATGAAAGAAAATATCTTTAATTCTATTTAAATAAAAAACTGTCCATTTGGTTTGTGGGTGTGTGTTTATTTTGTTTGTACTTTATGCTCATTTTTCTATGCTAATACTTTGTATATAATAATGTGAACTTACAGCTTGAAACCTGTGAAATTGTCTTCAAGACCTTTTCTCAGTACAATGTATCTGAATTGCCTTTCTGACTGTGTGTCTGAAAAGGTCAACAAGCAACCGGAGGTAATAAATGAGGCCGAGATGGACTGCCTGTGTGGGCGTAATTGGGCTGAAGATCCAATACAGGGGAACAGTGACTTATGGGTAATTACCTGCAATGTCCCGAGACGAAGATCTGTGAGTAGCTGTCTCTCTGATTCAATCAGCCCCACACAGAGCAGCCTCTGTCTTAATTGTCCGATATGCTTTCCCCCAATGCACAACTGTTCCTGCAGCCGTTTCTCTCCACTTACTCCAGCAGCAAGAGAGCGAGAGAGTGAGAGAGACAATCACACACATGTGAACTTATTCTCACAATCACACACACACACACACACGCACACACACACGCACACGCACACGCACACGCACACGATCATACACACAGTACCCTTGTGTTGCTCACATACATGATTCTCCACCCTACAACCACTACACAACCATACACACAATTCCTATTTTCCTCTCTCAGACACAGATCTATTTCTTGCATTTGTAATCTCAGACTACAGTGGGCAGTACATTTTCTTCATTAACATCCTTTTCTGTCATTCAGTACGTTTACATGCACACCAATATTGCTTACGCTGTGTTCGCACGGTCCAACAAGCCCACCGCTGCTGGTAAACTTTGAAAAAAATCCTGTTTTGCACGGCTACTTGTAAACGAATATTAGTGGAATACTTACTTTCATTAACCATGTTAACAGCTTATTCGGAATATCGTCTTTTTCGGAATTAGGGCAAAAACCTGAATATTATGTGCATAAACATAGTCACTGATCTGAGCTGTCCTTTACTGTGCAGTATGATGCTTGTGTACTTTTACAGTAATGACACAGTTGGCAGTGAGTTAAGGAGGTCTTTTGAACTGAGTTTGGCCAGTTACATTTTTTTTACGATTATTTTTTGGGCTTTTCCGCCTTTATTGTGATAGGACAGCTAAGTGAGAAAGGGGGAAGACATGCAAGAAATCGTCACAGGTCGGATTCGAACGCTGGACCCCTGTGTCGAGGCATAAACTTCCAAGTATATGTGTGCCTGCTCTACCCACTGAACCAACCCGGCCACGGCCAAATGACTTTGCTACGTTAAAGTATGCGCATTTGACGACCAAACTAAATTTCCTAGCTAGCTACCAAACACAAACTTTATCTTATGTCGACCAAATGAAATGCTATCAGCAAAAAAATGAGATTATTGTTCAACATTCCACTACGATGCTCTGTACCAAATTTGGTGAAGATCGGCCATTAGGGGGCGCTATAGGCTATGTTCAGACTGCAGGCAAAAGTGGCCTAAATCTGGGGTCAAGTGACCAGGGGTCTCATTTATAAACGTGGCGTACGCGCAAAACGGGGCTGAAAATGTGCATACGCCACTTCCCACGTAAAGGTTGTGATTTATAAAAAAACAAACTTGACGGGAGAATGTGCGGTCCTCCACGCAAACTCTGACCCATGCGTTATTTTAAAAAAAAGTTATTAATGTTTAATCGGCGCTGTCTCACCGTCACATTGTCTGCTACGGAGCGCAGGAGGAGATGGCTCAACTGAATGGATTACAGGATAGCATCAAATACCCTAGCATTAGATAACGGCAGAACACAGTGTAAATAGCTAAATATGTCTTTAATACTGTGCATATATCATCATATATCATGTCAAAGTTGTTAAGCTCTTGCACAATCGTTACAGTTAATGTCCTCGTTATTGGTCCTAACTTTAATACTCTTTGTGACAAAACCTGCATGAAGAAAAGTGTGTTTGCCTGTTAGACTTTCGTCTTCAGATTGTATCTTGGGGTGGGGGATACCACGAAAGTTGATGCTGTGATTTTGGCAAGGTGTTAACAATCACAATATGTTGTAAACATATAAATACTGCCGTGAACCCGTGCGTAATGCTGCATGATGGCACTGCTGGCCCTGCAGGAGGACTACAGCAATGGAAGAAACAGGAGAAAAAAAGGCTTCAGGAACCATGACGATGACTGGCTAATATGCCAATTTAAATTCCCTAAAGCTGTGCTCTTGGATCTCTGTACTGAATTGGGTCCAGTACAGAGGGCAACGCGCCGGAACCGTGCCATCCCGGTCCAAATACAGGTCCTCGCAACTCTGGGGGCAACCGGCTGTTTCCAGAGGGAAATGTTTGGATATAATATATAGTTCTGTTAAATCTTATCATATAGGTCTGATATATCAAAGCTGTTCCCGAGAGCCGTAATGCCTGCCATTTTGGAAGGTATTATTAATATAGGTAGTCTATAGATCAGGTTTCCCTACACTGTGCGAGAACAGGACAAATTTTCAATTTCAAAAATTCAATTTGCAGCAATTCCTGAACATCTCAGAAGTTTTTTGCGTTTCCCCCGGAAGTCGTCATGATTCGGCATGATTCAGCGCAACGAAAGAACGACTGCCAGGGTCACTAACATACTGATCAGCATTCATGAGGTGCTTTGCATTGACTATTTATGGTTAAAAATGGGCGTGTACAGGGTGGGATAAGAAGCTGATTCACGTACGCACACTTGTGGGTAATCTCTAATTTCTAAAGGGAACATTGCTTACAGATGTACGTACGCAACGTTTTATAAATCTGAATTGTTTTTGGCGTACGCCATTTTTGGCTTTTGGGCGTACGTACACTTTTAGTAAGGATCCTACACACAGTTTTATAAATGAGACCACTGGTCAGACTTCTTCAGAAGTAGTGTGAACACTCAAATCTTGCCCAGATCTGAATTTTTCAGATATAGACCACTTCCATATGTGGTCCTGAATCAGACCCAGGTCTGATTTTTTTTCAATGTGGCCGCAGTGTGAACAATCAAGGCGGATTTGATACGACCTTTACGTCAATCCGCATCAACATGTCTCACAATTATGCGCCGGCGGGAGTTAGCCCAAGACACAGACAGTAAAATTAAAAACTTGACTAGGCATCCAAAAGTTTTGCTGCGTCTGATGTCATTGTTATTGTTCTTTTGTGCATGCGGGTCAGTTCAAAACCGCAAACAGTTCACACTGGAATCTGATATAGGCCACATTTTGAAAGGTAATGTGAACAGCCAAACAAAAAATCAGATCTGAGCAAAAAATCTGAATTAAGCAATAATACTTGCGGTGTGAACGTAGCCATAGTCAACTAAACCAGTTTTGGCCCTTTTACTCAATTAATGTTAATGGGATATTTGCAATGGAAATGTACCGCAGACCTTGCGGCTCACACCTCTCGATATTTAGTGACGTTTGCCTCCCCACCATCATGCTTTGGGTCCCACTTTCGCATGCTCCCCGCGTCGTCGGGGGCGACTGGCACCGGGAGGCTTGGACCCTGTCATAACTGCTTGCAGTTCTAGTTTACTTTTGCTTTTCCAACACTCACATTAGATTATTGGGTTAATTAAAGGTGCAGTAGGTATGACTTATACAACTAACTTTATTTGCTGAAACTGACCCTATGTTTGAGTAGAACTACATGAAGCAGTTAATAGGATCTGGCTCCTCTGGCACCACCTACAGCCTGTAGTGCGATTTGCAAAAATCCACAGCTCCCTGTTCAGATCCACCAATCAGGGCCAGGGGGGGTGTCTAACTGCATGTCAATCATTGCTCATGCACACACATTCATTCTCCCTTATGGGGGGAGGGGCTTTAGCAGAAAGGGGGGAGGGACTGAGAAGTTGTCGACGTTCAAATTTTTTGGCTAAGTCCTGGATCTTCGCAATCCTACCTACAGCACCTTTAAATACTGGGTCCAATTTAAGGAGTGTTTAGAAACACACACATTCTTTGGAATTAACTATTTAAAATCAGTTTAAAAGTTTTCTTTTATTTCTAAGGACAACTGATTACAAAAAAGACATGCACAATATGATTAAGATGCTGTATACATTTATTGTGTAACTTGTTGAAAGCTTATTGATCACACACACAAAACCAGAAAGGCTCAACTGATAACAGAACAATATTAAATCATCAAAGATCAACACAGTTCTTGGCCTTGAGTAAAACAGCAGCCAACAGACAAGAACAATGGCTCCAAGGCCAAGGGGGGCTGGAAATATGGAGCAGTCATATCAATGAATGAAGCTGATACAAAACTGATACATTTTAGGTTTGAGGTTTTGACACTTGCGATGCACAATGCAGCCGTTACCAATTCTGACAAGTAGAATATTTCTAGTTTTACGAGCCTGGATAACATGTCAGAGAATAACAGTGCACACATAACTCATGCTGCCCCATCCACTGTGGTCTGATGAGGTGGTGGGGTGATCTGAGGGCTCTAAGCAGACAAATAAATAACACATGGATAAAAATATAGAGTGGAGCCACTGACTATAGTCATAAAAAGCCCGTCGATGTAACCAAGTCAAGAATTATACTATTTCTTTAACAACCGGAAAACAAATGTCTGACTAAACGCTCTTTGGTAAAGAGTTTCAACCAGCACGAATTCCAGCACTCAAGATTACTTCCAGGCTTTATCGAGCGACAAAAGCCGACACAAAACCAAGAAGCTGGAGGCCAAAAGACATCATTATAAAACACTGTAGCCCCTTCAAATGCACATTTTCAATAATGAAATGCTGAAATCACATAGTGGGAGAACTGTAAGAGTGTAGAGTTACAGTGTAACTATTTCACTCTGCCTATATTTTGATATTACTTTATAAAAGACTATATCTATCTGCTCTATGTATCCATACATTTTATAGCAAACATTAAAAATCCATTACAGTACATCATTCTATCAATCTGGTAGTGTAACATATGTCCCATAAACATAAACTCTGCAGGACAAAACTGAAGCTTATCGATATTGAAAGTTCCTCATTGTCTAATTATTGTGCGGAATAAAAAAAATAAAAAAAATAATGCTGTTTTATAATATCAGGTAATTCATAGACTTAATTTAGTCCAAAACACACAATATTAAAAAAAATTAATACTATTTTTAACATATATATATATATATATGTGTGTGTGTGTGTGTGTGTGTGTGTGTGTGTGTGTGTACAAAGTGCTTGCTCTAAAGTGTCTGACATTTATAAGCTTGAAATAACAGTTGCAAACTTTTACACTAGGTTAAGAATGGGCTCATTGTGTACTGGCAAAAAGAAAATTGCAGACACAATGTAGTAAACACCTGTACAGTAAGCTTGAACAAAAATGCACCTCAGATTTATCTTCCTCGCTGTAACCTTTGAAAAAAACACTTTCAGTGATTTAACGTTATTTGTTTTTACAACTTTCCTTGATATCGTAATTGCATTGCGTATTCCAGTTTGCACACATTCACAATTACCACAGTACAATTGAATAGCCATGCTAGCCCCCCCCCCCATTATCTAATCTTCCTTCATGTACACAGAAAGCCTTGTGGGGACCTTTGGATGGGTTTGAACACTGAACGTTGGATGAGCATCATTAGGTGACTATATCACATTTGGGGCAAAACTGTCCTATTGTTGCTCCTCATGACTGATCAGATAGCTGAACCAAACCTTCCCATTTCTCCCAGGCAAAACATTTTCAGTATCATTCAATTTGAAGGTTTTATCACCAAACATACACACAATACAGAGATTGTTGCACTCTCTTGAATGACCCCTTCCCACTACAGTAAGGCTAAATGCAGGAAATATACATGTACCGAGCAGCAACATATTGTGATTAGTAACATTATTGACATAAAAATATATATACTTGTAATTTTACAGCACTAGCAAATATATTAAGACATTTATTTCTGCAACAGCATTGCATTGCATTGCTGGTATCATCAGCACTAGGCAGAAACAACAGGACACTGAGCTCTGAGAGACAGAAAGAGAAAAATGGCACATATCTATCATATTCACAGTTTTAAAAATTGTCATTTTATGGCTCTTACTTTGTCTCTCTTCTTTATTGGATTGTCTAATACAAAAGACCTATTCTATCTGCTTAGCCTGTTTATCTTAAGGAGGATTCCACAGCAACATAGTTCAAAGGCAGGATGCGTTTCCTTTGCACGGTGAAGAATGTTTTGCTGTGTTGTCAGCTCATTTGGAGGCTGCCTTGATGTTACACAATAACAATACTTCAGACTCAATTATAGACTCGCTGTAATGAAAATCAATTATGTTGCATCACAAAACCATACATATATCGCACAACCTCTATTAGCCTAAGCTTAGACAGCTTATTGTATACAATATGCAATGCTGCTGTGTTTGTTATTGGCATATTGTAAAAGTCTTTATGATAGAATTCATAGGATGAAAACATATGAGGAGCCTTAAAACCTGAGGAGCCTAAAAACCTAAGACAACAGGTTTCCTCTGCTACCCTCTCACCCACACAGGCCATTATAAAAAAGCATATACGGTCAATGAACCAAGGGCAAGCTTACACCACAAGCTAATCTGACTAAATAAATAATTAGGCAACAGATTCTGTCCAAGGTTTTGTCCTAAATGTGGTTATTCTAAGAAAAGTATGGGGGCAAAGTAACTAGGAATCCATGCCTAATTACCCACATATTACCTAGTATGCCTGACCAAAAATACTCACAAATTGTATCTGTCGTTCTATCAAACCACCACTTGAAATTTAAAATCTTTCAGCACTAGCCCTGACAAACATTTTTGGTTTGGAAATTGTGGTCAGCTTTATGAGCATGAGCCGAAATGTGCAAGTGACGGTTTAAGGACATTTTTACCCTTGCAACTATTTTCTTCAACAATTTTCAGCTCATCATTTATGACCAAGTCAGGAAGGCAACATTAAATATCAATTAAGGCAAATGTTTTTGATGTAGTGTGTGCTTATGTATGTATGTTACTGTGTTCGTGCATGTGCAGGTTTTTAGTCATAGATCTATGAACAGAGCGGCTTTACAACAATTCACCTATACATAGCAGCACTTGCCTGTATATAGCAATACATAAATGCACAGATCCTAGCACAGAAATGGCAAGCCAATAACATTATCATAGGCACAGGTTGATAACGTGTACTTAAGTAACTATAAAATGTTAGCTAATTACAGCTTTTAATACTTTCACAGTCTTTCAACTTGTTCCAGTTGCTGTCCCTGCAATAATGATGCAACATGAGAAGAATACAACTCCTAAGTAGAAAGCTTGTTCATTAAGGTTTAGTTTATATGATTATGAGTGAGTGCTGGTTGTAAAGGTGAGACTTGGCTGCAGTCAAAAGACGAAATTCAATAACTGCTAGGTGTGTATCTGTGTCCCTTCCCTTCTGCGAAATAACTATATCAATGTGCCCTTGAGCAAGGCACTTGGTGGTGCTCAGTATACTAAAGCACTGTTTGTACTGGGCGGCTCCCAGCTGTGAATGAATCTGAATAAATGATTCCTCTTACCACAAGAATGGCTGTTCAGCACTCAAAGCAACATGTCAGTATGCACGTCAGAATAAAATGGAATAAATGATTCTATGCTGCAAATGGTATTATCAGTCTGTAATATCCAATGCATTCCAGGAATTAGATGAAATGGTTTGATTCCCTTTTATTCGTCACCTCTACTTTTACTTCAGATAGTGATTTCCTTCATTTCCCAGAATGCCTTTTGCCCCAGTGTCTTATGTATGTGTGTGCGCATTTGTAATGTATGTTCTTTTCAGTTGTTGAAAGTATTTCTTCTAATAAACTCTATTGTGGCTGTAGATAGATAAAAATATCTTGACATCATATAATCTACGTTTGGCCACATATCCATGGTAATGTGAACAGCATACCATTACATAAAATGAAGCCAGGAATGCAAGGTATAATTGCATAGTAGTGTTTTTGACTGCATTTTAGGTTGGATTTTCCTTAAAGTACTAATAAGATGACAATGTGATAACAAATATACAATACAGAATACAATACAAAATAAGCCACAATTGAGCGGCAAAACATCTCTGCCAGCAAGAGGTATTAATGACAGCTTCTTCTTGGTGTGGTGTGAAAAACATGACTAGAATGTGCTTCTCCTGATCAATCATACACTGACATCTCTCTTTAACATTCAGACTTCTACAATGCCATTGCTCTAAACACAATTAGCCAGATATGTAATGTGATCCAACGCAGTTTAGCAGTAAGCTAATGCCTTTTGACTCATTACAATCACAGTCACAGCCTACTATCTGTGTGTGTCTTATGCATGGATGTCAACAAATAGAGCAGGTTTGTGGTGTTTACTTCTGCCTGCCTATGCATCAAATTAAGTGATGTAGCAGATGTAAAAGAGTCAAGAATACACCTTGGTAGCTTTTCAACTCTCCCTTTTCAGCACCCTCTGAAAACAAACGCCTATACACTCTAATCCACACTGTGTGCTGCAAGTTATTTGGTTTCCAGCAGGAATCAGGTAGAAACAGGCTTTTGTGACTGCTAGGGACTTCATGGTCCTTAAACGGCCTGATGGCATTGTCATTTTAGGGTGAGAGGTTCCCCAGCAGTTCTGGGGTGATGTACCCCACAGGCATAGCAGGTATGGCCTTGAGTGGGTGCTGTGGCAGGCAGGGAGGGGGAGAGTGGCGGGGGGGTGGGTTGAGGAGCAGACTGTGTTGACTGTCCACTTCCTGTACCACTGTGTAGTCTGCAACAGGGGCAAAGAACTGGGATTGGGGAGAGTCAGGAAGAATGTAAGGTGATTGATTATCCTCTGCTGTGGCTGCAGGTTTGGTCTCCACTGGCTGAGGGTGTATGGTTTGATAACCATCGCCAGGCATGGGGGAGCTAGGGGGAGGGCTGATCTGCCGGGCATTGCTCTCTGTGGTGTAGCCGCTTCCTTCTGGTTCCACTACCAGTAGCTGAAACTGCAGCTCCTTCTGCTTATTGTCCTCAGTGTCCTCACTCCATTTGTGCTTTTTTTCTTTCTTTTGTGTTTTCTCCTCTGTTGCTAAGGTGCTCTCCTGGATTCTGAGTTGCTGGCCAGGAGACAGTACCACGCCCCCGGAGGGCATCACATTGCTGACTTGCGCATAGAAGTCTGTGTTGACCCAAGTCTGGGGCCCTCCAGTTTGAGTTTGGACCAGGGGCCTCTCGCCTCTTTCTGGGGCTGGGGCTCTTTCTACAACATTGAAGGAGGCTTCTCTGTCCTCCGGTTGGCCTGGCAGCAGGGTGGCCATCAGCATTAGGGTGTCTTGGTCAGGCAGATCTGGGTTATAACAGCTGGCCCGTCCTGAGTCATCATCAGGAAAGCTGGGGCAGAGCGAAAAAGGTAAAAATAGTTTTTCATATAGTTTTTAACATTCATATTTGTGGAGCCATCTGGCAGAATGAAAACAGCATTTACATGAGAATATGTGCAGTACGACATTGGATTACCTTATGTTCATGTGGTGGCTGATGCCTTGGGATAGGAGCCTCTGGGTGTCTGAGCCCTGGTTGTCCTTCTCTCCAGTATCTGCATCCTCAGCAACCACCTCTATGAACTCCACCCATGGCTCGCCTTCATAGTATTCTTGTGCATAAGTGGGTAGACCACCCATACCTCCACCACTCAGGATGAAATTCAGCTCGTCCAGCTTCCCCTTCTGCATGTGCGCAAATTTGCAAGTAAGTGTATATGGCAATCATGATAAAAGTCCTACTTCTTCTATTCTCTGCACAGAATTGTGACATTGTGACATGTGTTAGTGTGTACACAAAGTGGCAGCTGCAAACACAACACACTTTGTGTTTCACATTTGTCTGAGCATGAAATAGCAGCATTATTATGGTTTTCATCCCTATCAGTACTTTTTCCCCCTGAGGTCCAGGGGTAAGGTTGTTTTGTAAAGAGTAAACAGGCTGCCTGTTAAATGCATCGCACATCATCTGGCAATAATACACCCACAGGCAATGCTGAACCAAGACTTTTGTCATATCACATTATCCCTTAGTGGTGCTCCTGTCCTTGTTTGCTTTCAAATTATTTATGGACATTATTGCTTTTATTTGATCGTTGACAAAGATGATAAACATGCAGTAAATTGGCAGATAGACAGTCGGGGGTGTGATGATTCCGTGGCCTAATGTGCCTCAGCTAACTGAGCCAAATGGACACCCAACAGTGTCTGTTTTTAATCAAAAATACAATGGAAATATATATATATATAAACACTGTAAAAAACAGTGGTTAAAAAAACAGTGGTTACACAACACTTTATATAATCAATTTACTGAATAAACAACAAACAATTCCATTTGTTGGCTGTGGTTTTTTGCACTGTTGCATTTGCAGAATATTTTACTCTTTGCGACTAGAATGCATTATATATGTATTAGAGTCTGACAGGTATTGGATTTATGAGAGTTCAAAAAAAGTATTACTATATATAAGCCAATATTTGTTTTGTAAAATAAATACATAACATTAAGTGTCCAAAGTGGGATATTTTACAGTTGAAATATAAACTTGTCAGTGCTCTCTGGAGGATAAACTATGTAATGGAGACAAAGTTTTGAATTACCACAAACACACCGTACACACACAGTATCTTTAGTACTGCAGTTGTTTGGTCGGCTGACATAGACACCGATAACAACACATCTGTGACAAGCTAAGACCAGGTATGCCAACATATAGGTCAGGGTCTTCTAGTATGTATGTTCACATGAGAAAAATCACAGACAAGGCATAATAACAGACATAAATGTACCTTTAACAGCTCCGGATCGATGCCTTTAATTTTGGGTGCAGGAACCGGTGGCAAAAGAATTAATGTCAATCTGCAATGGCAGGGAGAAGAAGGGGGACGCAATGAATATCATCTGTTCACACTTTTTCAGTATTTGTGTGTGTGAGCGTACGAGACTGAGAGCTGTGTTTCACAATCTGCTGCTGTTTTTTCAGCATTTCCCCCATTGTTACGGCTGGCATTAATGCAGTAGAGGTTGAATATGTTTTAGACACTATTTATGCACATGCATGAAAGAGTGAGAGAGTCTGTTCCTACCTGTGCTGCTGAGAGACGACAATAAGCATGATAAGTATGAGGATGCCCACAATCCCGAAAAGAAGAACCAGTGTGAGTGGGAAAGTAGACTCTACAAGACACGAAACAGAACCCATCATCATTATCATCATCATCATCATCATCGTCATCATCATCGTCATCATAACAACAATGTTCCTGGTGGTTCAAGGATTTGCACCTTGTCTCTCTGACCTGAACGATGCAATGGGCCATATTTATGTATTTTTTGCATTTAACCGGATGATTGATTGCTGATCTTACCTTTGCTGGGAATCTCAGTCACTTGAATGAAGATGGAGTCGCTGAACTCTCCAAACTTAGTGAAGGCCTGCATCCTGCAGCGGATGTGCACTTCGTACTCTTCTCCTATGTGCAGACCGTAGATTGTCTGCTGTGTGTGCGGCTGAATCTCCAACTAAAATACAGAAATACATAGAAAGAGAGAAAGATTAAAAAAACTGAAGGAATTTAAAATAAACTAAAGACAGTGATTTTGCTGTGTTTCAACTTATCAGAAAAGGATTCAGCTTTTTTTTTTATCCTGACAGACACTGCTACAACTGAAGCTGACAGAAGCTACTCAGGGTATCAAGAGGTCTATGTTTATTTCTGGTAAATATAAAAGGGACCTCTCCAAAAGGTCCAATTGTTGAGGCATTTCTGATACATATATTAGACAGAGGACATACTGTTATGATGGAGGACTTTAAAACTGTTTCCAAGGCTGCATTTGTCAGAGGGGCTGGCCCAGCTGTAATGAATATAAGCCTGTGCAAGGTCCCATGGCCTCTGACCTACAGATCCCTCCCACTTCCTTCAGAGAGGCTGTGTTTTCCCAGAGGGCCTTGCTTTTGCTTCCACTGCCTTGCCAACAAAGCTACACTGCATTTTAACCAAAGGAGTTCAGGAGGTGGGGGGGGGGACACAAGACACTGTGCCTGTATGACCTACCTACAATTTACTTTAAAGAGGGTGCATTAGTGTTTGCATTTATGTCAGCTTGTGCATGTGCACAGAGGCCTTTTGTAAAGTTGTAAGGTGTGTGTTTACATGTGTCTGGCCATGCAACTGTGTGTGTGTGTGCATAAAAGCAAAGGAAGAAGAGAGAAAATGTATGAGCAAGTAAAGTGTAGACTTACTGCTTCCCAGTTTGTGGTATTTCTCTGTCTGTACTGGATCTCATACTCAATGCGCATCCAGCCCATCTCAACGTCTGCAGAGGGTGGGGGCTCCCAGTTGACCATGACATCATAACTTAGCCCAGAGGGACTTATTTCCAGCAGGGTCCAGTTTGACGACACTGGTGGGTCAGGACGTACTGCCAGGAAAAGGGCCAAGGTTCAGTTTGAGCAGAATGAAAACATTTAAAATAATTTATATAATGTTTATGAACATGGCAAATTAATGGATGGCTTTGAATGCACTTGATCATGTGTAGATAAAGGAAAAAAGAATGAATCAAAGAAATGGCTGTATATGTTTGAGAAGTCAATCAATTTAAAAAATCTATAGTATAGTGGAGGTCACCTCTACTGTATGTATGCATTTGCTAGTATGAACTTGCTACTGCAAAACAATCAAACTGGTTCTCAGTGGTTTAAAATTGATAAAACAAAAACAAACATTAAATCAAATACGTTCATTATACTCCACAGTACAGTGCTCAATTAAATGAACATGTTTACGAATATGCTTGCGTTAGCTTTACCAGTTGTGGGGCTAAAACATGTAAATATTGGCTTGAGGGTGAAACAAGGTCACTAAAGAGTGTATCCCCAAATTTCATGGTAATTAGCCTGTTAGATTACAAGATATTTTGTGTAAATGGTTCACATTTTGGCCTGAGGGTTGCGCAAGGAAGGAAGGAAGGAAGGAAGTAAGTAAGTAAGTAAGTAAGTAAGTAAGTAAGGAAGGAAAAGTCAGTGTCAACAATGGAAAAGGTTAATCCTTCCAGGAACATGATCATCTTAGTATATTTAATGGAAAGTTGCCCATTACAAGTACAAGTAGAACGTTCAGGCTGATAGTGGCACTGGTCAGGGGTGGTCACCAAAAACATTAATAATGATCATCTGGGGACTATGAATATTTTTAGCAAATCTCCTGTAAATCCAACTGGTAGCTGTTGATATATTGTGCTGTGGACACACAGTAGTGTGTGAATGGACAGACCAACCACCACCAGCTTCTTTACTCTACACCCTACTGTGGGTTCAGTGGAAGACAACATCCAAATGTTATTTATAAAAACATGCCAATAATCAATTTGCACACATGAGGAGAGCTAGGTTTCTATATCAGCAAACATATGACAATACCATGTGATAATACAGTATCTATCAGCATCTTGAACAGTACTGGTTAGATAAAGACCACCAGACATAAAAACATTTTCTGTGTAAACACATTATATCTGACACTTGCTGTGATATTGACAGGCATGTGACATTTGCTGGTTTAATCGATATGCAGAAGCAAGTACCATTTCTTAGAAGCTGTCTGTGAAGGTGATCTATCATACTAGCAACCGCCATTTTCTGCTGTCCCACAGTACTGCATATGATTATCTCTGTTTCAATAATTTACTGTAATTATCAGTACAGCTACTTCTACATGTAAAGGAAATAAATTGTGCTAGAACATGTTTCATGATGTTGCATCCACTGGAAATGCAATGTAAAACTCCCCTAATTCATTGGACATATTGCAACAATCTGGATATATGCACAAATGTTTGTTACTAACCGATATTCTCCACAGTGAAACAGTCATCCTCATTGAAATAGGTGTGGTTTTGGCTGCGGAGCTGCAGGCAGTAGGGGACCCAAATGGATGTGTGGTTTACATCAAAGAAGCACTCCCTATTTGAATAAATATACTCTGGACACTCTATCCATTCACTGGTGGGCAAGCTGAATGAAGGAAACAATGACAAAAGAAAGACAAGAAAAAGCAAAGGAAGAAATGTGACTTTTTAAAATGTTACTCGCATATGCACACATAGATAGACAGATAAAGTGCTCCATGTGAAAAAAACAATTACTTGAACTTCTCCTGGCAAAGAAGGAACTGTGTCTATCGCACTCACACTTTCTTAAGGTAGAAAACTCTGAGTGCTCCAGGGGAGGACAGGTTGTGGAAGCTCCCTGGACTCCACCAACATCGGAACGTCTCCTGGTTCCTCGATATGCACTCTGTGATGTGAGGTTCAACGGGAGCTGACAGACAGTGAGAGAAAGACAAAGAAAATTAAGGATCAAACCAAACAGAAGAACTCAGATTGGCTAATCAATCACCTTTATTGACGTCAGTCAACCTCATGGGGTTTTAAAGTTATCAATGTAACAATACTGAAAAAACCCAACACCTCCTTAAAACAAAGTGACTGCTGTCGTGGGACAGCAGTCACTTTGTTCACAATATACAATTTAATCTAAATGATAACTGCAATATAATAACACACCTCAAGTTTACCACCCATGCTTCAAGGACTGACAGATTTTTTTATTGTCAATAAAATGATCTAGTTTAGTTCTTCGGACATTGTGCGTAACCCTGTCTCGAGTGTGTGTCTGTGACAACGTGATATTTGAAGTATTTTACCAACACACACAGGCAAATGTGTCAGCATACCTTATTCCTTAACATACACTTAAATGTATTTATTTATTTATTTGACAGGGACAATGCACATTTCCTTAGCAGTACCAGAGTTAGCTAGATGCTAATTTTCATCTATAGTCCCTGCATTAGCATCACTTTTTTTTCAGTGATGGAGGTTATGAGATCTGTAGCAGTCAGCTGCCATGAGAAAAAATAAACAAACCTGATGAAAGCCACGTAATGTGCAGTGGAGATAAGGCTAACTTGCAGTCTGCAGCTTATCTTGTTTTTAAATTGATTTCTGCTCTCTGTAAATCTGTGAGTAGGAAAACAACTTGTTGAAAGACGGAGTTACATTGCATAAAATTTCAGTCCCTGTGCCTTTATGACCATTATTCATATTCATACCATCCCTCCTCTGCCCCACCCTGAGGCCCTGTCTTAGCCCTGTCCACCTCTCCCTTGGCACCCTGTCACTCCTCATCACCAATCCCCCGCAGCCTCCCTCTCTGGGCCAGTTTCTCATCCAGCTGAGAGTCACAGGGTTTGGTGCAACCATAAATAAGCAACTGAAGGTATCATTGATTTTGGCTCTACCCGCTCGCCTCCAGCGCTGGCTGCAGCATAAATCACACACCAGACCCAGAACATAAACATGCTTCACTTCACAACACAAGGCAGGCAATTAAACACATACTGGAGCAATACTGTGCAAATGCAGCAGGGCACTGTCATCTGATAGTTTTTTGAGTTTATAAACATTAAGCAAAAATCATCTCCACATAGACACAATAAATGCTGCCAGATCTTACATAAAAAAAGATGAAATACTATGCTATCAGCATGTGCATGTATACAACATTTGCACACAGACCCACAACCTGCCAGCATGCATCCCTAGTTAACATTAATCACAGACACCACAACAGAACACCCTAACAAACAAGCCCATTCACAGGCAGGCCAGACTGCAAATACTCATCATTTATTCATACAGAATATGCACCATTACTTTGATTACTTTGCTTACTTTCTATTTGATGCCAGTATAACCTCCTAATTCATTGCATTCCTGAACTGTTGTGCCTCTTGCTCTTAAACCTCCCTTCCCCTTTCCCACCTTCCCTCCCTTCATCTTCTGCACACTGTCGTTGTTCCCAGAGCTTTGCTATTTCAACTTGGCCTGACGGCCTCCCTCCCCCACCCAACAAATTCCAGCTGCCACCATCAAAGAGATTTCTGCCGACACTGGATGCAAAGAAGGGCTTCAAACTACAGCAGGACAGATTACATAAAAAGTAAAATAACACCTTGGAAATGTTTTAGGGTCAAAATATACTTCAAAGTCAGGCAATATTTCAGGCAACTCAGACATTTTTCATTTCATTTAATTCGTCATGCAAAATGTTATTCATTCATTTTGATCCATTTGCTACTTCAAACTGTTGCTCATATGTAATTATTTACACATTAAGACATGTTTAAATGTCATCTAACTGCTGCTGTTCTACTCTGGGTGGAGAAGACCCAGAAGCACACAGACAGTGTTTTGAAAGTTAACCTCTCCATAAAAAATTGGGGCTCTGCTGGCAAAGGTCAGAAGGTAGAGCTATTTTTTTTAAGTTGTTTGCATTTGGCTGGTAGTCAAATCTGAAGTATGTCAGAGGTGAAAGGTTGTGCAGCACTGCAACACCTGGAGAGAATCAAGTTTCACCTTATTCTTAGTGTCTCTCTTTCTCACTCATTTGCTGACTGTCATACTTCCTCTCTTCCTCTTCTACTCTGATATAATAGGGCTTAAACCTGTACATTGCTGTAAAAAAAAAAAATGTTGATTCCTTGTCAAGCATAGGCTGGTAATTATGTTGCAGGGCCTTACTCCCCATTTTTACACATACTAATATAACCAGTTCACTGATGGGAAGCTAAACCCTGTAAATGCCTGTACCTGCCAGCTGCCATTAAATGATCAGCAGTTGAAAGCCTTTGGCTGGAAGAAGAAACCTAATTTTGTGTGTGTGTTGGGATAGGGCTGGGTATCGTTAAAAAATGTTCGATATTGATACCAATACCGTGTTCGAATTCGGTACCCAGCCCTTGTTAGGGATGTAATGATGCATCGTAAATTGGTTATAAATCAATATAAATGTGTAAAAATTACAACCGGATGAGATCAAAAAATTAATCTGCATTTTTTTAAATGGCTTACGGCGTAATCTGTTTTTGATTTTACTTGTTTGAATTTAGACGTCGCTACGTGTTCTTAGTTTATTTATTTGAATACATTCTTTTTCTATTTACTTTAGTTATTTTGATGTGGAATTTGTTTTAAAAATCTAATTATACTTTTATTTAATTAGATTTATTTAATATGAAATACAATTTCAGTTGCACTCAAGATAAGAAGAAACATCTGTTGTTTTGCACAGTTCATATAAATATGAAGGAATATTTTTCAGTCATTTGTCTGGAGCTCATTCTTCTCAAAATTGTGAGAAAATCGTATTGTGAACTTAAAATCATGAATCATATCGAATCGTGAATTGAGTGTATTGTTACATCCCTAGCGTTCGTATGTGTGTGTGTGTTTATCTTGGCTGTCCATATGTATTTGTCAGACCTTGTGGGCTGTGTGCGTAGCCAAGACTGAAACCGCTTTTAGCTTTACGTTCTGTCTTCACCAGTCCATACAGAGAAGCTAGGAAACCACTTATCTACCTCAATGTCAGCTTTAGCCATTAAGGTTTAAAATCCACTAAAAAGCCTAAATAAAGCACTCTTCTGCCAACCATTGTGCCAGCTGGCAAACAGCACTAAAAAGGCGGTGAGAAAGGTGCAACCAGGCTTTATCAGCTAACGCACTGTGAAATGCTCGACTGTCATGAGGAGCAGGGGGGAAATGAGGCTATGACGCTATGAATTACCACATTTTCCAGCTCATTTGCAGATTTAAGCTAGTGTTGAGGTTAATAACGCTTCAAAAAAGCTGCTAAAACGAGAGCGGAGACACAAGGTAAGGAGGAGGAGGAAGAGAGAGAGGCAGATAGATGTTAGGGAGAGTGAATGTGTGGATTATGAGATTTTTGGCTGCAATACAGAAATGCCATTGAGAATAAAATTTTTCATTTTAAACTATATATAAATATATAAACAAATAGATTATATATTTCCTTTGATAAAAACATGTTTCGAAATTAAAATCGGAGGAAAAAGTCACATTCATTTTAAATTTTAAGCTTTGGACATGAGACGTGCAAATCTAGTTTTTATTGTAGGGTACTGTTGATACGTTGCAGTTTTTCTAATACTAGTTATGCTAAATAAATGTCTCTGGAGTGGATTAATTATCTATCCCAGATATCATTCTCTGTGGTGTCCCTCAGGGCTCAAATTTGGGTCTGTTACTGTTCTCTTTATATATGCTACTGACAGGTCCAAAATCAGTTTAAACTGCTATGTAAATGAAATTTAAATACATGCCTCACTAATATTTAGCAACTAAGCTGTTACACATTGACAGACATACTTCAGGACACCAAATGTTGGATGACACACAATTTTCTGAATCTTCATGAAAATAAAACCTCCATCTTCAACAGCCATCACAGCTGATGAGCTAATAATGTGACAGGAGCAAAAGACGCTCACAAATGGTATGGTTTTTAGAGGGTTAAAGCACTAAATAAATTAACTTAGTCATCTATTACTTTGGGACTGCATTGTACTGTTTGTGAGTGGGTTTTATAGAGTGTTGTTTATCTGCTACTATACTCTCAAACATAGCACAGAAAACACAAATAGACACATAAACACTAGATACATGGACACTGAATGTCTCTTCATTGTGGTATTAGCACATAATTGATCTGAATTGCCCTATGCTTGAAGAGAACACACACATGGCTGCTGAACATTAGAACCTGTTGTCCCTGGTCCGTGCACTCACAACTACTCTACCCTCGACTGACAGCATAAACACAGTTACAAGACACTCAACACTGAATTGCTGCTGCAAGTCTCAACCCTAACAGGAAGAGTAAAATGTAAAAAGATTTAGGGTAATGCTATTACATAAAGTGCAAATTGTACATTATTTCAGCACAAACATTGTGCATTGTACAGTATTTATAGCACCTGGAATCCTCAGGAACCTACACCAGGATCCTGTTTTTGGACTTCAGCTCTGCCTTTCATACCATCATCCCGGCTCTGCCAGAGCAGAACACCAAAAAAGCACAGCAGAGGATGTACTGTGGCAGCTGAAGAAGGTCACCTGCCAAAGACAACGACGGTGCACTTCTACACCGCCACACCGCCATCATTGAGTCCATCTTCTCCTCCTCCATCACCATGTTACGCTGCTGCCACAGCCAAGGACAAGGGCAGTCCCTGCAGGACCTGTACGCCTCCAGGACCCTGAGGCGGGCAGGAAAGATTGTGACCGACCCCTCTCACCCCGGATACAAACTATTTGAAACACATTCCCTTCTCACAGGAGGCTGTGGTCCATCAGGACCAAAACTTCACACCAAAAAAAACCGTTTCTTCCCATCTGTAGCTGCCCTCATCAACAAGGCCCGGGACCCCCATTGACATGAGTTCTTATCTTATTTCCAGACTATATTTATGTTTCTTGTCTATGCACCAATACACCAAAACAAATTACTTGTATGTGAAAACCTACTTGGCAATAAACTGGAATCTGATTTAGAGATGCTATTTTTTAACAGTCAATATTCACTTGCTTTATGTCTCCAGAATAGGCAGGCACAGATTTTGAACAAGTAAACTTATTTGGTATTTCTGATCAGCAGCAACTTCTACCTGCCATCGCAGCACCCATGCCAGATGAGCCACAAGGCTTCCTGTAGCACCATCAGTCAATCTGTGTGTGTGTTTCTGTTAACCAGATGGAAAAATTGGCAGCACAGAATGACACTGTTCTGAGGCTAAAAGTGCCTGTCAGTCTGCACATGCCGAGTCCTCCATTATATCCCTGAACCATAGCTCATACACGTATATGCATGCACTTCCTGCAAAACACACCAGTAGATGTGTTAATGTGTGTGCAGCAGATGGCTTTGTTTGTCTTCCACAGGGAATTTGTTTTGGATGATGAGAAAAAGAATGAATGAGCAGACAAGAAGAAAAGATTGGAAGAGGAGAGGGATCAAATCCGAAATTTCCTTTATTTCACAAATGCATTCATACTGACTCCATATTTATACATTATGCATTTCATTTTCTGAAGGAAAGTAAAATTAAAACCCTTCAAAATGAGTTTAACAGTCGAGGTTAAATGTTAAGTCAGGAGGCCATATGGCATTCAAGAGAGCCAGAAAGGGTGAGAAGTGGGCAAGAAGAGAGGGGGAGAAAGGTGAGTGGCTGCAACAAGATACAACAAGAGAATGTAAACAGGTGATATAAATAACTGCCAACACGCACACACAGTTCCACACACACACCCAAGTGCACAGACACACACACACACACTCTCTCTGAACTTACACCTTCAAAACAAAAACAGACAAAGAATATCAAAGTGCCATTGTCCGATTCCTTGAATACGTTCTGCCTTTCTTCCAATGACCAATGACTTTTTCTTCCCTCTTAAAAGTTTGGGACTCGATTCTACTGATCATAATTCCCATCAGTGTTCATAGCATTTAAGTCTAACAGAAACAATCTGGTGTGTTTGACCATGCAGTGACCCAGTCAGCTATTTCTTGTCCCAGCAATTTATTAGCTTGAACTAATGATGTTAATCTCCTTTATTACCATTATAGCCCACAGAATAGGCGTAGCAATGTCATGACATAAAATCGCATCCAAGTGAGAGTAAATATAGATGAGCGGGGGTGTCTGGCTTGCAGCATGGACACCTGCATATAATAAGTGCACACATTTTATCTCCTCACCTTTCTCTCCATGTCTTTTCTTTCTAGCTTATTCCATTCTGCTAGGGTTTCAGCTGCTGCTAGGGTTTCAGCCGCTGCTTCTATCACTCATTTTAATTACCCATCAAGGGTTTCTTTCACTTCTTTGGTCTTTCTGAAAGAGTTAAGTTTGTTCCCAAGGTTTAGTTTAATTTATAATAATATTTTATCCATCAAAAAATAAATTAAATCAATAACAGTATCACACATTTTCACTCTGGCTCTCTATAACCTTTGATACGGTACTCCTCAGTCTGCCCTGCTGCTAATAAACATTTGCCTTAAAACTCACTTTTGGTAAACTCAGAATATGTCTCCTACATGCAGAATATTGCTGTTGGATCTGCTTCTTTGCAGCTATCCTTCAATTTTGTAGCATTTCACCCCTTATGTATTCTCTTTGCGTGTAACTTCAGACACCATATCCCAAATGAGGCCCCGACTTAGCTGCTCTGAGCAAACACACCCACTGCTTGTCTTTGAAGCAGATGTAACTGTATATTGTGTTTACAAGCCAGGCAGACAAAACCTCTGCACTTTTACCACTGGTTACCACCTCTGTGGCCAAGAACAAAGCCTCGCTCAACAGGATCAATCTATGGTCTTGAGGAGCAAATCCTTCCAAGACACAGACAGACAGACTCTCAGGAAAGGTTGAGGGGAAGAAAAAGAAAGTGTGTGTAAGTACATATCGAGACAAACGATGTGCACTAGCTATAATTACTTTGGTAAGCCTTTAAATACATAGGGAGCATCTCCAAACGTCTACTCTTGGCTTGTAATGTGGCTGGCTCTACAACACATAAAAATGCTGCAGAAACAGTATAACCCTCAGAATTTCAGGAAGGCTGTATTACTGTAGGTCCTCAAGTGGAACAACAAAATGGTTTTAAACCACCCCAAAAGCACAATGTTTAGGGTTACTCACCTACAAGATTGAATGATTTCTGTAACCTTGTATGTGTCTGAGAGAAAGAGTGGTAAAAGGTCAAATATAGACAGTTTTATGTGTAGAAAGCAGGTAACTGGATTGGAGTTTATGCAATGGTAAGCTTGAGAAAGTCACATGCTGTGTGTGTTTGCTCATGCTATCAGTGGCTGCTTTGTGTTTACAGATGATTTAATGGTTGTTGAGGAAGAGGCGCTGGAGACTGTTTTAACAACTGAAGGAGGTGGACCAGTGAAAACCCCACCTGGCTTTCAGCGGTGGGTCTAAGAGTTTATCGGAAAGGTAATGTAAACCGACAGATATAAAGACATTTGACATCTGTGAACAAATACAAAGCCAAAAGGCCCAAGGGCAAAGACGTGGAGCTCAAAACTCTTATCGTATATCACAAATTAATTCACAGCACAGTGCCAACAGACCCATCTTTTAGTGCTTTTACTGTAATGTAACATGGCTTCTTAAGATGTAACCAGCATTGAAATCAACCTTTTATATGTGATTATTATCAAAATATTTCTATAATATAACTACGATATAACTGGCTGCCCTCAGTTGATGATAAAATGATATAGATATATACGTAGATACACTGTAGTTTTCACATCATCACGTCTGTGGGACTGTCTGTGATTCTGAGGTGGTATTCTCACTCAACAAAACCACTTACTAGAGGTGCACGATTCAGAAAATGTCACGATTCGATATTGATTTTCGATTCAAAAACGATTCAAAGTATGGAAATGTAGTAACTTTTCCCATGTGATTGCAGTAGACATACAATTAAAAAAGAAATAATTAAAAATGTTTTTTTTATAAAAAAAATATGACTTGACTTTTGGAATTCTATGAATCGATTTTGAATCGGTAGAGCTTGAATCGAGATTCGAATGTGAATAGATTTTTTTGCACACCCCTACCACTTACCGCATCCAGACTGCCTCCTCTCCCTAACACAAGCTGTTTTTCCAACCAAATGGCTGAAAGGCATAGCAACACCCAAGAATTTATGATACATGTCCAAAAACCAATTATAGTCATTCATTTCTAGTCAGAATGCCAACATGGCCTTAAACTATAAATCGCTTAATCTAAATGGGAATGTTTACATTGTGTTCACGCAGATATGACTTTCACAAGCTCTCTAATAAAAAAGAAAAGGAGTTGATTTACAATGAAAATCTGTGAAACAAAAAATGTTGGCTGCTTTAGTACCAGCACTGGCACCCGCATTATGTTTGCTTGGAACAGCACTAGAAACTGCAAGGAACAGAAAGAACAATATGTTCACACAGCACATGATAATTGAACCAATGTTCTAAAACTTCAGTGACACATCGGTCCACTGAGTCATTTATTTTCCCTGAAAACTCGACTTAAGCAACTAATAGCTGGTGAAGCTTTGATTTCTTTATTGCCTGATCATCCCACAACGGACCACGCAAAAAATCCCCTTTAAATCTGAGTGTGAGACTACAACATTTATCAGTCAACACATAGCATTAATAATGGCAGCATTTTCTCACCAAGAAAGCCCCCTAAAAAAGAGAGAAGAAGAAGGGTGGAGATTTCTCAATCTCTGTCTAATGCTGTCTGGCTCGCTTCTTAATGGCAATGAGCCGATGCACCTAAGAATATACTGGAAAGACTGTGTGCCAACATTTACATTCAAGGATGACTTTTTTTGTGTTGCTAAATGTTTGCAGTATCATGAACTGCAAGCAAATTGAATGCTCCTTTAACTGGAACTGAATGAAGCTTAGCCAAGTTCCAAGAAAATAAAAAAAATAAAATAAAGAATAGTAAGGGGATTCCCCAAGGTTGTGTGAGCTAACCCCCATAAACACTAGTTAGCTCAGCACTTTTGCCATTGTTAGCACTGTTAGGACCATTAGCGTGGATCACACTGCTAGCTGTCGCCATTTCTGCTCAACCACCTCCATGTTTGCTTGTGATATCAGAGGTGAGAGCCGTGTGCTGACCATATTTGGCAATCCCGACCCAGACTTTGAATATCAATCAAACTCTAGTGAGAGCCATATGCAGGCAATCCTGGCTCTGAATGTCGTTCATATATATCCTTGTTTTCCACCCTTTGGATTTGTAAGATATACACATAGTCAGGGTTCACACAAGTTCAGTATTCAGTTTTCTGAATAAAAGTTGATTCACATATAAGTTTATGCAAACCAGGCCCATGAATAATAAAGGTTTCCATCAAAAGTAATATTTGATCCAGCTTTCAGAAGTGGAATCCCTTATTAAAATAAAAACCCAGAAATGCAGACACAGCAGAACCAACCAGCCAGACAGACAGACACATTTTGACAAAGTCAACATCAGAATTGATCCATTCTTGGGAGTTGTATTTTGGCTGTGATAATTTCTCTAAATCAGGTGATGTTCTAGCATAGGTAGCCTTTTAAATAAACACGATTTATTTAAGGTTGCAGGACTGGAAACTTTCACCTAATTCCAGCCGCAGTGGCTTCAACCATTAGAGGAAGATGCCAAAATATCCCAAGGCTATTACTCTCAGTCAATTTAGTGATTGAGATTCTGAGCATCAATTTTGGAAATTATGCAACAAAAAACAGCCTTTCTGGCCACATATTGCTTTAGGGATTTCAAGTGGTAAATCAAAATTTAAGTTTGGCCGGGTTTTCTCAGCCGCAGCATTCCTTCACCAAATTATTTCAAATGGTTCAGTGACAGCTGGATTAGCTGGCTGAACATCCTGCGTTGTCCTGTCCCTGGACTTTGACAGAGAAGCTCTGACCTTATATTTACCCTAGCTCTATTGATCACTAGCCTGTTTGACAAACCAAACCAGGAAAGAGCAGCGTTTGCTCAATGGTGAACCTTTCCACATGTGTCTGAGCAAACACAGCATTCTGCAACTTATGTCTGACATAACACATGATAACAAGTGTCAACAGCATCCTGCCTGCAAAACCTAAATCACATTTGTTCATGTTTGATGAGCTGCACGTAAAGAGCGTAATAAACTGAAGATTGATTTATTTTTTCTGCTTATTAGTCTTGACACCTAGCAGTAAAAACCCCATTAACCTACCTGGTGACGTCACGTGGTCCCGGCCCATGACAAATGCAGATCCTGGAGTCGACAGCCAATCCAGGAAAGAAATTAGGAGAAGGAGCAGGATATTGGAGGAAGAGGACAAGACAGCCATGATGCTGGGGAGAGACAGAGGGGAGAATGAGAGTGGTACAGAGACACTGATTATAATTATCACTTGAACTCCATGATGACATGCCCATGTGAAAAACCCTCCTTCCCTCACTACTCTCTGTCTCGCTCGCTCTTTTTCTACCTTTCTTTCTCTCTGGCCTGTGAACACAAATTGTGGATGCCATTTATTTTCAGCTGGAGTATGTGAAACCTAACACGGGACAGAGCATAATTAGTTATCATGCCAGGTTGCTGCTGCAGCATTTGTAAGTTAAATGTGTGAAGGATGTTTTCTGTGTTGTTCATCTGTTTGTCTAGAAGCTTTACAGTTTATTTGACATTTCTTATAAAACAAGTTATACCCATTTCATATTATTTGTCATTAGCCATGATTTCATACAGACATACATCTACAGTAGGTTTAGAAATGACAGCAGGAAGAATAATTTGAAACATAAGCAAAAAGTCACACTTATGTAACCTCTTCAATGCCAACTAACTAACTAACTAACGCCAAGCGAGGCTCTGAGATACTGTTATCTTCTGCTTATGCTTCTAAGTTGAAAATGTACAACTCACAGAAACCTAATACAATATAGCCTCTGCTTTTGTTTGATATCTAGTGTCGGCAAATCTTTTTTTGTACATTTGTGCCATAAGCATAGTTAGGCACGCATTAGCTCTGAGGGCTAACTTGGCTTGTTTACCATATTACGTGAACGTCGCTGTCACCCTGAACATCTCGCCAAACCCCATTAAAAAAAATGAGTGTCCATTGTTGTGGGAAAATAAAATGTTTGCTGTCTGTAACGGAAAAGCACTATTTTGAATACATAACTATCCTTCTATGAACAAATTGTTAGTGCGTGGCAAGCATAGGCCCTTAACTCCAAGGATGGAGCTTGTGTGTCTCCGTGTATCATAGCAAAAATAGTAGCTGCAGGTTGTCCGATTGAGAAACAATGAGCTACAGTTTCCCCTAAAGGAAGGTGTTTTGAAACATTGAATATAAACTACCTGTACAATAAATTTCTTTGCACACTCACCCTGAGACTTGATCAAAGGTTGACTGTTTCCTGCTTGCAAGTGTGACATTAAAACTTAAAAGACACTGTCTTGTCTACATAAAACTCCCAGTAAATTCATCACTGGACACTTTTCACATTACACATCCAATGTTAATACAAAAGCATTGATTATAGCAGCTCTAAGCTTTTTAAATCCCAAACCAAATCAATACCATGTTGACAAGCAGTACTAGGTGTGACTTTTGGTCTTTTTACCAATCATCGCATCTTGTGGCAAAATACATATGAATCTAGAAAGACTTCTTGGCAAAAATTTGAACCACACTAACACTAACATTTCCACTGAGCTTGACTCCCCCTCTAAAAACTAGACTTGAATTTCCCAACAAAACCTTTAACTTAGAAATGTGGTGACTGCCTGTCTCATTCAGGCCACAACTAAAATGATATCTCTCTCTCTCTATATATATATATATATATATATATATATATATATATATATATATATATATATATATATATATATATATATATATATATATATATATATATCATTTTTTTAACAGTATATAGCATGTGATGTAGAAAAACAGTGACAAACTCTTCCTTAGGTTGGTGTTGGCAGACAAGTTCTACCAGTCCAACCTCTAAATATAGGCCAAACTTTCTGTCCGCACCCTTGGCTATTTACAGCTGTGTCTCCACAACTTTGCTGGGCAGCCAGCAACCCCAAACGTGGAGGCTATGTTTCTCATGGCAACACTGCCAGTATTTTCCTCAGTTCTGATATGAAAGCCATATAACTACAGTGAGCTATACAACATAGCAAACAGTTTGCCATGCCAAATAGCAAGCCAAAAGATTCTTTCACATTTTTAATTTTTATATACAACTGAGCAACAATATGGCAATCCCAGGCACATTTTCTAAAACTATAAGTTTAGATAGAGGACTGCAAGACCTAGTGGCAAAAGAAATGCATGAGCCAAGTTCAGATGAGTTTTATATCCAGTCATATAAATGTATAACAGCACATACAGTATACTGGCACCTATTAAGAGTAAGGACACCATCCATTCATTTACTCCGAAATAGATTTAGAGTAAAAAGTCTCTATAACATGCAACTACAGCAAAAACTAAGAAACAAACAAGAATCTCAACATCTTTGCAAAATTCAATTTTGTTACTTGTGAGTATACTCACAATGTAACAATAAGTGTGTGTGTGTGTGTGTGTGTGTGTGTGTGTGTGTGTGTGTGTGTGTGAGAGAATTCCATGTGGCAGGGGCCAAGTTATACAATGCAAGAATTCATGGCAGAGACCCTCCCTCTCCCTTCAGTTTTGAGGATACTTTTTTAAAATCATGATAAAAAACATCTAATTTTTCTCCCCTCATCAAAAGCTAAAGCGCTTAAAAACTTTCAAACCAACTTTATTTATGACTTCATGAGGTTTTTCCACATTGTCTTTTCTTTTCTTTTCTTGTCTTTAATCAGTCAAGTAACCAAAGTACTATAAAAGAGGGCCAAACAGCCCCTACACTACAACATATGGCCTCATGTTAATCCTGCCATTGGTCTCCCCCCCCTCATGTGAAAGCGTCTCTCAAAGCACTGGCAAGGCTGGTGCTTCATGTCCATCTCATGCACGTTTCTCCCCCATTCCTCTCCTTCTTTGTAGCCAATTACAGGCTCTTAGACTCACAGGAAGGCCACCTAAGCCAATCAGAGAAGAGGGAGGCTCAGCACAGGCCTCCTGGGGTCCCTTGGTAAACATTTAAGGCCTCTGTGGTCAACCTTCCTCCCGCTACCTCTGCCCTAAAACGCACACACATTCACATGCATGCAACATGAACAAACCACACATACTAACACACGTACATCTTGACTTGGCACCCCACTGCCAGCACCATGCCTCTCCCATGTTTCCTCACATCTCTATTGATCATCTGTGTTTGTTCAAAAATGAGCTGTCAAGAGAGGGAGGAGGAGGAGGTTAGGAGTAGATGGGGTGATGGTGTAGCCAAAGAAAATGAACGGTTAGGGGGTGAGAGGTCACGCGATGTTGCAAGCCCAATTTTAGTTTGACGTTGCTCCAAATAAAAAGCAGAAAGACTGTGGTGTATATTCTGTCTTCATCACACATTCACTCTGCACAGCTAGTGGACACTGCTCATCTTATAGTCAAGATTAGTTTCATTTACGGGATAGTTCCTGTGCTGCCGGAGGTTCCGCCGGATGTCCCTCACTTTCGGCCAGATGTTCCTCACCTTCAGCTTTCTTTATGTTGGTATTCTAAACTCCGTTCGATTCGGGAAACTAGCTAAAACCAACAGTCAAATTCTATTGATCTTTTTTGAGTAAAATTCTCATCACACACTCGCCAGCCATTTTAATTCCAGAGCTCACCTCCCTACGTACACATATTCCACCAAAACAAGTTCCTTCCCGAGGCTATTTTGCAGAGGCACTGTACCTGCGTCCAGCACTTAGCGCCACCCAAGACGATCGTGATTGGTTTAAAGAAATGCCAATAAACCGAAGCACGTTTTTCTCCTATTCCCAGAATGTTGTGTGGACTAGCCAGACCTTCCTTCGCAGCGCTGTGGAGATGGTCTGGCAATGCGAGACAAAGTTAAGATTGACTTATTTACCTTTTTTCTATATGTCTGGGGCCATGTCTGGGGCCAGTGAGGTAAAAGTTAAATTTTGTGAGGAAAGTGGTGTGGTCATTCAGAAACACATTTATTATCAATACTTATCTAATTGTGGACAGCTGGTAAAGTTTTTAAAAAAATCTGACACGTAAACATGGATGTACACAATGCACAATTTTTTATTTATTTTTTTAAACAAACACGGCTATTTACCATTTGCAAATTAGTGTTTTATTTCCTTATTCCTACTGAGATGCTAGGTACATTTAAATAGTTGAGATATAGTCATTTACCACCATGGCTGTACCTGCGTCCAGCACTTAGCGCCACCCAAGACCATCGTGATTGGTTTAAAGAAATGCCAATAAACCGGAGCACGTTTTTCTCCTATTGACTTAACATCCTGAAAAACTTGAAAAGAATAGAAATTATCATCTGGAGTGTGTGGATCTTTACCTTTAGGTGGGAAGTAGGCATGGAAACACTGACATTATACATTCATTAGCATGATTATACAAAACATACATCCATGCACAAACATAAATGCACACAGAAAAAATTAGATTGCCCTTAAATGGGATTATGGCCCCATGCTGTGATGGAACCTCTCTACACTCACAACCCTCGATGAGTTGTCAACCTCAATCTGTGAGAGATACTCACATGAAACGGGTGCGCACAGGGACGTTTGCCTGTGGCATAGGGTTAGGATAAATAACATCAACCTTTACTCATTCTTTTTCTATGTCAACATTCCAGTAATATCAGACAGTTGGTGGTGATTGACTGAGTAGAGTCAAGTGCTTCAGTCCAGAGGAAATTAATTGTAGGGCAGTCAGAGATTGCTGGCAGAGGTGAGTAGTAACGTGTCACTTTAGGTAAAAACAACATGGACAAAGCTCCTCAGAGGGAGTCAGACACTCAAAAAGGATTCTAACAAAGCCATTGCATTGACCTTGAGTAAGGGCTCCTATACACTGTGCACTTTGGGCTGTCTAAGATAAAAGTACACAATCGCGAGAGAAACGTGAAATGTATGGTCATCAATTTAGAATGATAGTACTACGTTGCACTGAGGGATACATCAACCAACCATTGGCTGATTTAAAGCTTTGGCAACCAGACAACAATAAAAATGTTAAAAACTTCAGGATAAATGTCTTTTAACTTAACAGTATGAAGAAAGGTAGACCGAAAATGTAAACAGTTATGTAATTATCAACATTTTCACAGCAACAACACAACAGGCCTTCCATTTACTGTATATCTATAGACTTCCAAGCAACTGGCCCCTTATTAATCTCTTGGAGCACCTTTAATCATTCCGTCTCAACAAGTAAGGTTTAACTTTAGGGCTGTATGACAACCACTTTATATTCCACAAGTATTGTGTCAAAAATAATAATACTTCAACATCGTCATTTCAAAATAATCATGTTTGTGAGTACACGAACACAAAGTTGTCCAAGGTCCACTGTTGGGTCTCTCAATAATTACACAAGAATCATGCAAATAGATTTTCTGCCCTCAACTTTCCCCTTCACCACTAACCTCTTTCCTTAAAATAAACAAAATTAAAGTAAACATACCACAGACTTCAACATGAGCCTGCATGTTAGACCAGACACTGGTGAGGAGTCCACACAGATGAGAGGCGGGGCCCGAAAACTGCAGCTCATCCAGCTGCTTCTAATAGGCTTTTAACTGTTGGATGTATTTACATACATTCATTAACTTGTGGCGAGAGTGTGTGTGTATATGTGTGTTTGTGGAGAAAGGGTATACGTGCAGACACAGGATGCATTTTTAACCTGTGTGCATGTGTGTCTGTGTGTGCTCTCAGGCATTTAGATTTGGCTACTGGATGGCTCTAATGTCTCCTACTCTTATTTCATAAGAGAGAGTGGAAAACTCAGAGTCAGCACACTGGCAAGAAGAGAGCCTGTACTGGAAGCAGATTAGAACACACATCTGCAAACCCTGCTACACTCTGTGTGTGTGTGTGTGTGTGTGTGTGTGTGTGTGTGTGTGTGTGTGTGTGTGTGTGTGTGTGTGTGTGTGTGTGTGTGTGTGTGTGTGTGCATATGCGTATAAAATCAAGTGTGTGTATTGGAGCGATAACAAGAAAGGTAAAGAGTGCAAGCAAGAGACTGAGTCCAGCAGAAACAGAAAGTGTGTGCTGCACTGATCTAAAATGTATCTTTGTGGAAAATGTCTGCTTTGCAGCATTCCACGCTGCGGTTGTGCACGCATGGGCATGCAATGGTTTGTCTTGCTCTTAGATATTAAATCTAAGAGCTGTCAAGTTAAACAGGAACTGGCAAAAAGAACTGGAGTTGGTGCCCACTGCTCCTATGTAGGCCTATAGGATGGGTTAAATGCAGAGTTTTGTTTCTCTGTGTATGCTTAGAAATGACAATAAATGCAACTTTAACCTTACAAAATGTTGCCCGCCAATTCTAACTTTTTCATCTGTTGCTGCTACTTGACATTTGTAAAATAACTGGTTGCCACAATGGTTATTTCAGAGAATTAATTCAAACTAATCAGAATTGACAGTCACGAGTGAAGTAATCTGTATTTTGATTTTTGATTTTAATGACATACACATTCAGTTCTTACAGTTGTAGAGTTCAATCCCATGTAAAAGAATAAAGAAAAGTCTCTATCAACCCACTTGTTGTTTTGGAGGACGAAGTATAACAGTGCAGCACGTACCTTTCTAATTTTTTACACACACACACACACACACACACACATCAGACAAAGTGCACATGGATGTGTGTAAAATCTAATGGTTTCCCGAGTGCTGTTGAGCTGTCAAAGGGTATACAATATAATAGCAGTACTTAATGTTGTATGTGGGAGTGTAGCTAACACTGAGATAGAAACTGATGGAACTAACGTCTCTTAAGACTCCTCGCCTCATCTATTAAAACATCTTGTACATCAGCTACCTGGTAGATGCTATAATGGCTGTCATTATGCATGTCCCTGAGACTGCAACAATAAATTATTTTCAATATGTCTCAGCTACTGTATATTTAAGTGAACATTATTAAACTATGCAGTATTAAAAAAAAGAGTTTGTGATGTGCATAATATCACAGTGTCAGAAGTTGTCGATTATTTTTTATTTTGGCCTCTAAACTACCACCATCCAGTGAATGTAATAAAGATGCAGTATTTTATACAGCTATGTGATATGATTTAGATTAAAAGAATGATCTGGAGCCACAACAGATGAAGAAGTTCATTAAAAAAACCACAACTTGATAGGCTACATGAGACTCAACAGTGCAATCAAAACAAATTCTTAAGAGATTAACTAGCCCAATGCAGGGCAAAACAAACCAACATTTTAAACAAATCCTGAATCACTCAAAATGCAGATAGCCAGACAATATAACGGATGAAGATTAAAAAGTATTTTTTTTTTATCTGAGAGGCAGAGTGTGTGTAGGCTTTTTTATAGTGGCTAAGTTTGCACATTGCACCTCCTCACAGTGTGGTGTGCTTTCTAATTAAACCAGCAGAGGAGCAAAAGTGTTCTCCTGTGGTCAGTAACAGTCAGCCAATCACTGATGAAGAGCAGACATACTAAGAGGATATGCTAACATGAGAAGCTTTAAAAATGTAATAGTTAGGCCGTAAGAACAAAATGCAACACATAGATAAAAACAACAACCAAATTGTTGTTGGATGGCAATCATTTTCACTGAATGAATGTCATGAATGAATCCACATTTTTGGTAAATGTTTTAATCAATCTCACCAGTATAAGAAGAATCAAAATATTAGCTGTTTCCAGTTCCTTCAAAATAAAAGAAAGAAAAAAAGAAATCTGCTGCTTTACTCTGTTTCTTATTAATGTAAATTGAATTCATTTAGGTTTTGGACAGTTAATGAGATAAGCAGATATGCTATATAAGCAGTTTAAAGGCATCATGGACTCTGTCAACTTATCATTACACACTTGTCATTTGTGGATTAATAGATCAAAATAGTTCAAAGTAAAAACTGCTCATCTCTACAGAAAATCATTATAGTTTTACTCCTTGTGTCAAGCATCTACAGTAATATAAATAGGCATATCATGGTCATTGAAGCGATTATGGGCCAAACTGATTTCCATCTTTGCATAGATCAACACCAGGCTTTGTACAGAATATTTCAGGGTTCAGCTGTACACTATTATTTTAAAGTTTAATCCCTTTTTCAATGAGCCAGCATTTCTATCTCATTGTCTAAATCAATCAATCAATCAGAAGTTTCTATTTCTCCCTCTGGATTTGATGTTTACCAGTAGGCTATGCTGTTTAGGCTACATCTGTCAAGACGAACCATAGCTGTCACTTCATGAGCAGTTGCAGCGGAATTTTAGACAACCTCAAGTGTCTGATATAATCATTAGAACTACATCAACCAGTATACTCAGCATTATAAATTTATATAATTGGTCGAAAAAGATTTTGCAATGAGCAGCGTAAAATGTAAAAAGGAGTAAGCTGCCTAACATATGGAGATCTGGAGATATGTATGAACGCAAAAAAGACGCATTGCACGCTTTAAAAAAAACTCACTTACTTATTTCGTAGTCTCGAGCTGAAAAACTGCAAAGACAGCGCAGATCGACTTTTCAGAACTTGGTCATCGGATGGCCAGCGTGAGCACCAACAGCCACGAAAAGTCCTGCTTCTTCACTTCAGCCTGCTTGGCCCAGTTAGATCTCTCCGATCACGATTTTACCATTACCCAATGTATGTGTAGCCTTCGTAGTAAGGATTTTTGTCTTATCTGCTACTCCGTTACAGATACACACGCGACGTAGCTCAGTGTTTCAAATGGCGGTGAAGCGCCCTCATCCGCCAACAATCCAATCTACTCCATTATGAACACAGAGAGGAGAGCCAGAGAGAAAGACTGCCGGAATCAAACTTCCAAAATAAAACCCTCTAGTAGGCAAAGGAGCTTACCTCCCTGTCACGTATTCTGGTAAGAGCCAACGTTAAAACGAAGAAGCAAATCCCAATTTATTTATCATTTATTTATTTTATTTTTTGAGGACAAAAAACGCATAAAAAAACATTAGGTGTCTCTGCCTGGACTTGACTATCCTTATAATTAGCGCCTATTAACTTGGAAGAGTGTTTTGAGTAGGCTACCTAATTAAGATATGCTACGTTTTTACAGATACAATCGTTTGGAACACAACAAATGTTCCATTATTTATTGGGTCAAAGTACAAAAAGAAAACAACATTTTTTGTAGTGTTTCAACATGTTATTATTAGTGTCATGTTTCAGAAGATGTCTGTCAGGTCTGTCCTCTCAGCACCTGTCAGTAGGCTAGGTCTAGTTTCTCTGCGCAGAGCGTTTGATTTGATCACCGATCCATAAGTATAGTGGGTTGCTGTTCTGGGCGGTAGGACACTGAGGGCACGATGTATATGCCTGTTTAATCTTCATATTGTGACATGGTAGGCCTATGCTACGGTAGGCTGCACAACTTTTTATGAACTGATAAAAACTGACCAGTTTTTCTTTTTTTTTGCAACAGTCTGGTGCTGGTTGCATAACATGTAAAGGTCCAATATGTAATGTTTTTACTGTATTTAATCAAAAAAGGACCACAATATGTCATCAGATACTAAGGAAACATGCTAAGTTGAAATACTGACAACAATCTTAAAGCCAGTATTTTCTCCTTGGCCTGTGTGTTGTTGTCAACTGCCCAATTTGACCGCCCGGGGTTGTCAGACATGAAACGCAAACAGGCAAAAACAACGTGCTGGCTGCAGCTATGGCAGCAACCCAACAAACTGGATTAACATAGATAGATTAATTCTTTCCAACCTAAAAACACTGGTAAATATTGGGAATGCATTTAAAACATAGAGCCAGCTTAGAGCCCAAAAGGACGCCGAGTTGGCTGATGACACAACAATGTAGTTAGTAACTCGCAAAAAGAATTGAGACACAGCTGGTGAAGTGATCCTGACACTAACTGCTAACGTTATCGGAGGACCAGGCAAGCGGGCGAGCCACGGTTAAGCTTTCACAAAACAGTTGTGTAGGAATGGATTGGGACACAGTTTATTTTCTCTACAAGTTGCTCTGCAATGTATGTAACATTGGTGTTTGGACCACAGCGGCCTTTCTAGCGGCTGTTGCAGGACGTTAAGCTGAGAAAGGGTGGCTGTCAGTCGGGCACAAAGCTCCACAAGACTGCGGTCTTTTTAGCAGCCGTTGTTACATTTAGCCAATAAAAGGTGACTGTCATTATTTCCTGCATGTCCTCCCTCGCTCTCTCTCTCTCTCTCCCTTTTCTCACCTAGCTGTCCTGTCAAATAAATAAAGGCGGAAAAGCCCAAACAAAAAAACAAACCAAAAAATAATAATAAAGTGACTGCAAGAGAGCACAAGTTTTTATAACCGTAAACATCATCTAGCAACTCCGCTGCACTGTGGAGTAATGTCTGGCAATGCGAGACTAGCATCTAGCTTACATTGACATTGGGGGATGTTGGGTTTAGCGTTTGCAACCTGGCAACCCCCGTGAACTTCGACGCTGGGGAGGAGGGGCCGGGGGAGAAGGCTCTCTCCTGTATTTTGAATTAGGAAGGTTGTATTACATGTTGGATCTTTAACCAACCGTGCATAGTGGATTGAGTGCACAACATCACACCAATTAGAGACTGCAGATGGAACAGGCACCTGCTGCCTTTAGATGGCTGTAAATATAATCACCGGTGTAATTATGCAGTAATTATTCTGTCTGACTGGCATTAATACCATAATCAAAATAAAATGTGTGAGTGTGTGATTACATATCAGCTGGTTTAGGATTGTAGCTTAGGCCTATATGGGTGCAACTTCACTTAATAAAGAGACCAAAATATTAATTCCTGCGCTGATGCTGAGAACTACAAGCAGCTTGTTAGGAATGGCTGCATCTGTCTGTCTGTAAACTATTATTATTACTAATAACTACTATTATTGCATAGCCAGATCTATCTCCACACTTTGTTTTAGCGCTGTGCCAGCATTGGAGAAAGTAAACTATAGCCTGTTTGCGCTCATGTGAAGGGTCCACGAGAAGTGGCTCCATGAGAGGCTCACCCACAATTTCAGCTGTCAATGAATATACACCCCCACCACCACCCATGCACCCAGCTGTTGCTGCTGCTAAATTGTATGCATGTATTTGACTGCGTGGACCTTTTTATAGTTTTTCTTTTCAGGTTTTGACTTCTAATCGATGATCATCACAAAGTAAACATCCATCAGTGTAAAAAACATAAATTGAAGTAATAAAGCCTAAGAACCAGGGTTTAATTTTGCATGACAGCATCCTGCTATAACTTACCTCACTTTACATGTAACTCTACAGTGTACACTTACACATTAGGAAGTTATATCATGTGTCAGCCAATAAAATGGGGTTAACCCTCTAAACTAATAAACAAGTAGCCTGTAGTGTCCAATACACCCCAGTTCATGACATAAGTGGATAGTAGGGTAGAAAGAAAACAAGATAAACTGGAATCAACATGGTCAGCTATAAATAGAAACAAAGAGAGGACATACTGACAGAGACACAGATGAGGTTTGGAGGGGCTGTATTTTCTTCTCCACCAATGCACTGATGCACTGTTGACAAAGGCCTAATTTGTGATGCACATGGTAAGAAATGGACTTGGCCTGTCTGTATTGAGCACAGCCATCCTTGTACTTTTATTTCCCTGTCTCCTTCTCCTCTACAAGGTCCACACGTTGTAGTTTGGCTTTTCCAAGTCCTACAGCTGCAGTGTGCATATAAAAACACTCAATGAGGGACCAAGGCTGCTCTCATGCAACACAAATACCATAAATTATAACTTGTAGCAGATGAAAAAGCTATAACTGAAATATATTTAATTAGATTCTGTACCATCTTTAAATATCCACAATGACTACAAAGGTAAATCCAAGCGATATTATTATTACTGTAATTAGCTGACCTTTCACCAGGCTTGGTGCACTCTAAAACACTGGCAAACAATTTGTATGTATTAAATGACCTCTGAACATGTCCATGCATTGGTCAGTTGTGGGACAGAGAGCCCTGATTGGAAGACAGTGGGGGAGTCCATTCAATTAGTTCCTTTTAAATACTCATTCCTGTGATTGTCTGCTCTGAGTGATCATGTGGACTTCTGCTGTATTGAATGTGACAACAGAACAATGCACTTGGCCCACAGACTGATGCCACTGCACTGTAAGGCTGGATTTGCCCCCCATGGCCCCACCCTCCCATCCCCCAAGTTATCCTAGCCCTCTGTGGGATGTGTGGTGAACACTGGTGTTGGCTGTTGCAGCAGCTATCAAAGTGCTTTTTAATGTAATCTGTTATCTGTCACAGGCTTACGACCACTGACTATTTCAATAATCAGATCACAATCTCTGTCTTGCAAAGAACAGTTAGAAAATGACCTTCACCGCATCTGTTTATGACACATTCAGTGCTTTCATTTTAAGTGACACAGAGCCTTGTCAGTCTGCTGTAATCCATATTCATCCATAGCCAATGTTAATGGATAAGGCTGGTGATTTTTTCTAATATAAAAAGATGTAAATCTTAAAAAGCAGGTCATATGTAGTTTCATTA